>NC_133802.1:21361635-21604135 GCF_043250625.1 Sebastes fasciatus
AAACACGCTGTCAGTTCTTATCATACGTGTTGTTGACAGATCTCTCCATCATCATGCTTTCGTTGCTAAGTAGCAGGGCTGGTTGGTAACTGAGCAACCAGTCCGGTTTGGAACATGAAAGAGAGTCGATACACAGAACCTACAGTGTGTGAATATATACTATGTGTGTGTGTGTGTGTGTGTGTGTGTGTCAACTGCTTCCCCATTAGTCGTTATATCTTCCTGATAACATTCATTGTCTTCAAAGACCGATCGGAATGTTCTCCTGCCAGATTTGTGATTTACTGTACTTTTTCAAATAAGCCAATAGGAGACCGAGTTTTAGTTGGGAGAATGACTCATCGTTAAAGCATTAGCTAGACATGTTCTGTCATTTTGCTCAGGCTATGCCAATTTTCTTTCTTGGTTATTTTTTGGCAAAGCTTGAGTAGCGTGCTTTGTACAGGCACGCAAACAAAGCCAAAAAAAGCAAAGTCAAAATAAATTGATACAGAAACAAGACGTAATTACGTGAGATTAAGGTGTTGAGTGAGGTCGGGATTGTGAGAAAGGTTTAATGGGTGCTGCTGTGTCTGACTTGTACACACAAAGATCCTCCGTGAGAAACTGCTCTACTGTGCCAACAGTCTGTTAACACACAACTGCTTGAGTTGGTCTCCAATGACAGATATCATGTTTCTTTGGTTTGTGTGATCGTTTAGTGGGTTCTGTTGCCTTCAGCTTGGACTGAGGAGGAGAAAAGGTATGCAGGCTTTGTGTCAGCTCAGATTCCTCTGTCTTGGTTTACAGGGGGCTTCTTTGAAAACTGTTCTGCTGGAAAGTGGGTTACTTTTCTTTTTTTGAGACCTAGATTGTTGCTACAGAAAACCATTATGCAGTGATTTAGCAGTGAATGGTATTCCTGTTTGTCACTGCCGGCTAAGCTGCAGTTTTCCATGACTGGCTAGTGCGTACTTCTCATGATGTGTCTTTTTCAATCTAATCTGAATAACATGTTTTATGGAAAAACCTCCTAAGCCATACACTCCTTCTTTTTAGGTAAAGAAGGAATGGCACTCTGTATCCACTAAAACCACGGGAGGAAGAAATGTCAGCACGTCGGGCATGTGGGATCAGCGACGCAACACTTCCACCTGGGGTGCCAACGGGCTGAAATCCGCTCGCAGTGACCCTGCCTTGGTTCGCCAATTTCCTGCTGCTCCTGTACCTGCACCTTCTATGGTGATCAATTATTTTTATGTCAAATTGTAATGTCACTGAAGTACCTGAACATTTTGTTTTTAGGTAACCAATCCTTCAAACAAATATACCACAAAAACTGCAAGTACTCTAGAGTACCGTACTCTATAAGCATTGTAAATTGCTCTTTTTTTTAGATGGCCAAAGGACAGGTCCAGAGCCAGAACAGCCTCGTGGCTCGAGCAAATAGAAACAGCACCATTTCTATGACCAACAGCACTCTGGTGACCCACAATCAGGCGCGCATCATCCAGCCGCCCTCTGCCCAGCTTCGCTCCGAGGGCAGGATGGGCACCATGAAAATATCCAAGACAGAGCAGCATGCAGTGTGAGTTCACCTGTTTTCCTGGCTTTCATTGACATTTTCAGGCAATAAGAAGGGGTTGACATGAGCGACATAAGGCACATAGTATTTTACAGTATTTTACATGTTGACCATTTCGCGGTCGCCGATTCTCACAAGTACGATGCGACAATGCGGTGCGGGAATGCGGAAAATTTGCACGCAGATTTTCCATAAGATGACTATACACTTATTTGCTTTGCCATGTTCGATTTTCATCAGTGAGGCCAAAATGAGTTTCCTAAATAGTGCCCGGGTCCACTCCACACAACAAAAACCTATGCAGACAAAGAATGTCTAAGGGGCTAACGTTAACTACACAATACATCAACTCATCGGACCCCAAATGTGATGCTAACGCTAGCAACATATCAGCTACATTGCCATCTTCATTGTATCCCAGCAGCTGGGCGATCTCAAGCCATATATTGTCCTTTATTTGGTTGTTGAGGTAGTAGTGTTTGTCGTACATTATTGGGTGTTGAGAAGGGGACGGCGTTGTTATTTCGAAACACCTATAATCTGAAAAGCGTCCCATTGTACTGAAAAAAGCCCATTTGTCCGACAGTCCGTTACCCAGAAGTCAAACGCCCATTGGTCCAAGGCCCGTTGCTCTGAAAATACACACTCTCCGTGAACGAAGGAACAATATTGATCAAACATATATTTACGCAAGAGGAAATCTGGTGACGTCGAGGTCCGTCCGAATATTTTTTTCCCCCTTGTTCCATAAGGGTTTGCAAGCATTCATAACAGCCAACAAAATCAGTTTTTATAAATTTTCGTGCAATTTTGTGTGAAACAGCTTTTACAGTCGAGGTCAATTTCTCCATCCAGTTTATGTCATTGACAACTGCAGCCCAGTCCTCCTTCGTTGCAGGGTTTGGTTGCAGCCTTTTCCATGTTCTATGCTTTCTTGCTAGCAGCCAAGAATATTTAAAAAAAGATAATCCTGAGCCACCTGGGATTTTGAGAGATATTATGTGAGAAAAAAACAGCTCATTATCTTTTAAATGCATCGAAAACTATTTCTTAGTATCTAATTTCCAACCATCTCTTTTATTCCTGTGCCTGCCGTGACTGCAGGGAGAGCAACACGGTGAACATGTCAGACATGACCCTGAAAGGGGCTGTAGAGTTCCTGTCTCACCCTGAAGAGAATTACCAGCAGTGTGGAGCCACCTTCATCCACCACACCACCTTCAAAGAGGAGCGCACCAAACAGGAGGTCAGAGCATTCGCAAACATATACCGTACAGACACTCCCTCCAAACATGCACACGTGGAGGTTGTCTGTTTTCACATCATATGTGTATGAGGGTTGTCCTGTAGTGGTGATACAATTGGTACAAGGGCTCTCTGTGTAGACCTTTGTGTAACCTGCCTTGAGGGAAAGGGAGGAGAAAGTATTTATTATGCTGCTGGTTCTGTTTGTAACTTCTAGTGTTGGAAAACCATTGCCACGCCTCACATTTTCAACATGTATTCCCCTCCACATTTCTGCTCACAGGTTTTCCAACTAGGAGGTATCCCCGGTCTTGTGGCCCTGCTGCGGAGCCCCAACCCTGGGGTGAGCCAGGCTTCTGCCGGGGCTCTGAGGAACCTGGTGTTCAAAGACCAGGACAACAAGCTGGAAGTTCAGCACTGTGAAGGTATCGCTAAGTCCCTGCAGCTTCTAAAGGAGACCGATTCTACTGACACCCAGAAACAAATCACTGGTAGGACGTTTTTATTGGAACAAAACCTCACAATATTGGGTTGAAGGGGGGCCTAGTGGGCCTTTACTATAAAAGCTTATCCCTGAATATCACATAGACTGAGCAAAAACATGTGCTTTACAACAGAATGCTTTTTTTTTATCAATTGTTTTTAGTAGAACATAAAGACTGCAAAATAAATACATAGAATAACATTTTAAAAAGAAAATTGGTCTTGTATAAATACCAAGTCTTCGCCTGTCAATTATGCATACAATTCCTGCATTTATTCAGTAGACAAGGAGGACATAAATCAAGTAATAATGATAATAATGTTGTCTTAATACAGACAATATGACATAAGGCTTGGTAAACCACGTGCTGTTATTCCTCCTACTGTATATAAGTAATAACCATTTTGTTCAATACCTCACAAATTTATATTTAAAGTCAATTTCTCCATATTATACATTACTTTTACGATCACTATCCACTCCAATTTTGTCGGAGGTTCTTTGACCATCCATTTCTTCGTAGAACATTATGTTTTTAAGAACAAACTCCACTTCAAAGGACAACAACATGATGCATGGATTAAATAATCATTTTGAATGCTTGTAACTTTACTTTTCTTGCCATACGAAGGCCTGCTATGGAACCTGTCCTCCGCCGATGAGCTGAAGGGAGAACTTATCGCTACAGCTTTGCCCGCCCTGACTGAGAACGTGGTGGTGCCATTCACCTGCTGGTCAGACGACAGCGCCAACAACAACATACACCCTGATGTCTTCTACAGTGCCACAGGGTGCCTGCGGTGAGAACATTTAATTAATCCGTGCCTCTGATGTTTGATTTTTTTATGTTTCATTGGCAGAGATCAGATAGTTTCCAGGAACTTTTATTGTTAAGAGCAACGTTTTGACGTCACAGACATTTTTGTCAAGGCTTTGTAATCTCAATGATTATAGTCAATAAATCAATTCGCCGATAGCCAGATGCCAAACACCTTCAGGCTCCAACTTCTGAAGTTTTATATCATCGTAAACTGAATATTTTGGGTTTTGAACCGTTGGTTGAACAAAACGAGACATATGAAGATGTCACCTAGGACTCTGGGGAGAATGTGATGGACATTTTATAGACAAAACAAATAATGGATTAATCAAAAAATCGTATTTCTTTTTTTTTTTTTTATCCAGCCCCTGTTAAAGTGTTTTACATGATATGCATGCGATACACCTGATTTGACGAAAAAAATAATTTGCATCCTTCCTGAGAACAGACAAGTTGGGAGTTATGTTATGTAAATGTGTATTAAACAATAGATTTCATTGTGTCTACTTACTACTGGCACTGCTTTTGAAACCTCGTGCCTAATCTCCAAGATCAAGTTTGCTAACAGGGTGTGATGGTGCAAGTTTTCCTGTTGAGGCACTCACAGTTCTGTTTATTATCATTATATTCTAGACATGTTAATGTTGGATTGAAATGAATGATTGAAATGTGTGTAGGAACCTGAGCTGCTCCCAACAGCAGGAGAGGAAGGCAATGAGGGAGTGCCGGGGCCTCATTGACTCACTCATGATTTACGTTCAGTCTTGTGTGGCGGAGGAGAACCCCGATGACAAGGTAAACTCTCATTTCTATCAACAGACATTTTCCCAGCCTCCACTAGTAAACACAGAACTTAAAATGTAAACGCTCTGCACACAGAGTGCATCGGAGTTGGTCGGTCATTTTTAACCCAGCACCTTTGCCCATTTTGTCATCCTTTGATCGGCCACTGCAGAGAAAATTTTAAAGTTAGATTTTTCAATATACTGATACGTTAGAAATGATTTTATGTTCTTGACTCTTTAAACTCCCCGACTCTAATCTGCACCACCACTATCATCACTATCAGTAAAACTGATGCTGTCATGTAGAGCTGAAACAATTAATCAACGAATCAAATAGCCAATTGACAGAATTTTATCAGCAGCTACTTGGATTATTGTTTGTCTTTTTTTTTTTTTTATTAGCAAAAAATATTTATTTGATTTATTTATTGACTCCACCTACCGGATTTTCTCTGTTTTATATCTTTGTAAACTGACTATCTTTGGGTTTTGGACTGTTGGTTGGACAAAACAAGCTACTAGCTTTAGGAAATTCTGACAGTTTTCACTATTTTTAGATATTTTATAGAACGATTAATCAATTAATCGAGGAAATAATTGTTGGTTGCAGCCCTGCTGTCAAAGGTTACAGAGAGCAATTGGCATTAATTGCCATATTAATTTAAATCACTACATTGCTCATAGAGAGACTTGAAGTTAAACATTGAAAGTTAAAGCTTTGTTATTTTAACGATTGCTTCCCTGGCATTATAATCAAGGCTTATTTGTCTGTTTATCAGGCCACACATTGTTATTCTGGCTCACAGCATTGTTTTCTTTTTCCACATTGTGAATTGTGGAGGTGTGAGCAGACGAGAACAGCTATGGTTGGATTCATGTCTAGTGACGTATTCTAGTTCATTCATAGTTCCTGTAGAGCGTGTCTCGTGTCCCTCACAGAGAGTGTGTTCAGTCCGGAGACTAAAACTATATCCCGAAGCACATGTACACAAACAATACAAGTACACCTACACAGTCACAGACACATCGGTAAACACACACATGTATAAGTGTATGCTCAAGCAGGTAAATACCGCAGGTGGAGTCAGCATGTGTATATATTTAGAGGGAGCTCATTTGTGTGTGAAGTTTTGGGTGTGGATGTGTGCTGAACTCTGTCTGCACTCTGTTGACACAGACTAGTCTTAATGAAGTAGTGGAGTACGAAAGGTGTTGTCTGTGTGAGAGGCAGAGCTGAGCTCAGTATAAAGTTATCTTCTTGTAGTAACTGTGGTTATGGATGACGACAGTTGCTGCGCTTTATGCATGTTGATGCTATAATGGTTATATTGTATACAGTATATTCAGGTTTATCTCTAGGTTTTCATCATTTAGTTGACTTTTTGATTAAGATAATTCTACTGTTAATCAAGCCACATTAACTAAACCCAACTGAATTTACTGAAACTTGTTTATTTTGGTCAGCAAGTTAATGTTTCTGTTGCGTTTCTAGAAGAATTCATCCGTTTCCTGTTAAATGAACATACAAACTGACACGTGCTTCATGCTGTGTTCACACTACGAGTGACACGAGCCATTTTCAATGGAAGCCTGCATGGAAACTGTCGCTGCGGGACGGGCGTGACACACCTCAAATAAAGTTGAGCTGGTCTCAAGTTGTATTTCAACACTCCAATGACGCACTGAGGCGTCAACCAATCAAATGATGTTCTGTTCCATCTAATACAATGTCGTTAGCCAGTTCCCTGTGCTATTTAATGACATAACTATGTCAACGTGTGGCAGCCGCCCATTCTCTGGGGCTTGCTGTCATTTACCTTTTCCCTGGTGTTTTTTGGTTGAGTTGCTGAGTGATTAGAGGGTTATTCAGTTCACCTGTTGCGCAGGGTGTGGGGACTGGCTCTTAAATGATAGTTGAGAGCAGCTTGGTGAATTCCCCTCTTGGCAAATCAGGGTGTAACGACGCCCTTTCTGTAGGGCTTAAAAGAGGAGGGAAACTGCACACCCAGTGTCATTCTGATCTCTCCTTCACTAAATGCAACATGTGTTATCAGTCAAACCAGAAATCTTGTCTGTTTTAGGCCCTTTTGAGATTCTGTGATCTTTGTGTTTTGTTTATTGAGAGTGTTGACTATCCTAGTTGGGGAAACAAAATAAATACCAATCAATTGGGTTACCTGCACTAGGACGGTTAGGTGCTATTTGTGCAAGAATCTGGCTTGCTTCACGATAGCCTAAAGCCTGCAGGCTGTATTTTGTTATTCTAGTCATTTGTCGATTTTCACTAAAACCCTTTATACCCATTTCTTTTAGTGTATTTTATTTTGGAAACTTTAAAGGAGGGTAAAAGGAAAAGTAAAACCAATATTTCAGTTTCCTTAATTGTTTATTATCGAAGAGGCATTTATTCATTATTATTATTATTAAGGAGGCATTTTATTTTATATTATTATGTGGATGGAACTGTTTTTCCGTCTCCTGCCTGAACAACTAAAGTCTGGGGAAATCAGTACCGCCACAAACGAGCGCTTGAGCAACACTTGAACGACAACTCTGCGACAAGTAGCTGGCCACGCTGGCCGTTTTGCTGCTTTTGTCGCTCATCATGTGAGCATAGCATAAGACCTTGATGGATGTGCTTAATCAATGAAATGTGAACCACAAATAAAATTAAAAAAAAGACAGAAACAAATGAATTGAGTTTCCTTTGTTGGCTGGACAAATGGACATTCCAGTATTTATCAACATGGCTGTTTCTCTTATATTTCTGTCCATTGGTCATGATAACATTTCACTCACTGCCTCCATTGTCAAGATTTGGGATACGCAAAGTTCAGATTTTTTTTTTACTTTAATTTTTTTTTTTTTTTTTTTAAATGCTTGTCTTTGAGTTTGACTGAGAGTAAACCCAGAGAGTAGTTCCCTTGAGATCAAGATGTAGAACAATTAACCACAAATGGGGTCTTCCTTATCATACAGTATGTGGCACTGAATGAGAAGTGAATGGTAAATTGGCAGAGAGAAACTTGCTAACAAGAATCGTATCATAACATTTGCTACAATTTTCTTCAAACACACTGAGTCTGAAAGTAGATCTGCTTTGCTCTGAAGCGCAGTAACCATGTAGTTAATAACCTCTCCTCTCCTCTAGTCTGTGGAGAACTGTGCATGCATCCTCCATAACTTGACCTACCAACTGGAGGAAGAGTCCCCTGAGAGCTTCGGCAAGTTCATACCTCCGCCAGAGGCCCAAACTGGGAGTAAGAAAAGCCCCACCGTTGGATGCTTCAGCCCCAGGAGCAGCAAGGCTCAAAATGAGGTGGGCATCCACCACACCTCCACCTCATGTTCGTTGGCTAAATCATGACGGGGCTTTTAATCCATACAGACTTCCCCTTCTGATCTCTTTCTCGTCCTTTCTATCTCAGTTTTCATTTGACGTAGTTCAGGGAATGCTGGATGATGGAACCCCATCGGGCGCGAAGTGGTTGTGCCATCCCAAAGCTATGCAGACCTACCTTTCTCTGCTGGGCTCGTCCCAGAAAGGCGCCACCCTGGAAGCCTGCTGTGGTGCCCTGCAGAACCTCACTGCCAAAACGGGAAAGGTGAGTACAAAGAAGAGAATTATTAAGCTTACCATTTGTGTGTGGTGTAACGGGCATTCAGGATTACCTCAGATTGACTTAAGAAAGGGGAGAAGCAACTAAGACGGAGAAGTGGTGGGAATAATGACACAACAGCACAACTCACAATAAGAATTGACTGGTTTTGTAGAGAAAGGTTGGAGTTGTGTCTCCGTGGATTCAGAGGGTTTTAGAGAAAGAAAGAAAAACTTAGAAGAAGGGAAAGTGAGATGCATACAAATTTCAAATAATTACAAAATCAGCTGGATTTGTCTGGATTTGTTTGTTTATCACAATGCAAATATGGACTGCTCAAGTGAAGTGGGAGATACAGCTAATGTGTTTTTCTGTATTGCGTTTGCTTCCCTTCCAGGTGTCCAATATCATGAGTCAGATTCTGGTTCAAAAGCTGGGAGCTATGATGCACATACCCGCTCTTTTAAAGTCTCCTAACCGGGGCCTGCAGAAGACCGCCATGTCCCTGCTGGGTAACATGTCTCGGACCCACAGTTTGCAGAGCTCCATGGGTAAGGAAGAGCATGAAATATTTACGTTTCACAGGCAGCACATGCATGAACGCAGTGTTAGTCCACATAAAACTGCTTTACTATGTTTCCTTTGTGTTTCTCTTTAGCAAAGCAGATTCTGCCGGAGCTCGCCGGCCTCGTCACCTCTGGCCCCAAAGAGATGGGAAACTCTGACGAAACTATAGCAACAGCCTGCAACACAGTACGGAGTCTGATGTTGGCAGACACTGATGTCAGCAAGAAGGTCATCAATAATGAGCTGGTGACATCGGTGGCTGACCTTAGCGAGAACGGGTGAGTTTTTAATGTATTCATCTCTGTATGGGAGATTCATCTTCCATAGCTGTGACAAACTTAAATGCATTTGTTTGTGTGTAAAGCACTCTGAACTGCCTCTGTGTTTGAAAGGTGCTACACACCGTCACCTAAATTTAAAAAAACAAATGCAGAGGATACGTTTCTTTTTGATTATTTTGAACAGACAGTGATGCAGTTGTCAAAGACTGACAAAATCCTCATGCTGGGGACTGAGGTAGCATTTTGTCCACTGGCAACTTTAGTAAACTATTTTCATTATAAAAATAAGAATAATTTCAAACACTTCTGTATTACACTGTACAAACACTTTCCCAAAAGGCAACAGGTCACAATATGCTATAAAACTGAAAAGCATCTCTTATGCTATGAAATTAAAACTACAAAATAGATTGAATAATAAAAAATAAAGGCAACGCATAGTTTTGATCTATAAAATGTCAGAAAATCTTTCCCAAAGCTCAAGATGACATCCTCAAATGTCTTGTTTTGTCCACAACTCCAAGATATTCAGTTTACCGTCATAGAGGAGTAAAGAAACCAGAAAACGTTTGCATTTAAAAAGCTCGAATCAAAGAATTTTGATTTCTTATTCAAAAAACACTCAAACCCATTAATCGATTATCAAAAAAGTTGGTGAATACTTTAATAGTTTGCAACTAATCGATTAATCGTCGAAGCCCGACTTGGCTATATATGAACATTCACCCAAACATTTACGTATTACACTGTATTAAAACATCAACAGCAACACCTCTTCTAGAGAAAATCTTTCTGTTACTCTGCCAACAGTTTCCGAAAGAAATCCTGATGAACACCACTGGCAGCATGTTCTGTAGTTATGTAATGTGTAATGTATGGCACGGGAAATATTTGCTGGCATTCTTCCTCTTCTACAGTTAGTGTACATGTCAAGCAGCTACCTACCGTCATGCTGTTGCTATTGCAGCTTATTGACACAAGGTTATTTCAACAGACAAACCGCCACTCTGCTGTCAAAGTATCTCATATTCCAATCGTGCAGATGGTATGTTCAGTGCGTAAGGGCCTAATCAGACAGAGCGGGTTTTGCAGGTGGAAAACGTACCAAACTGCCTTTTTGTTGCCCGATCAGACAGTGTTTTTTTTTGCAGTTTACTGTGTCTTTTTTTATTATTATTATTTAGCACCGAATGAGTGCTAACGTTACCTTAATACAATACTACACTTTAAATGAATGACAAGTACTTACATTCAATCTCAAGTACCACACTAATTTGCCTCCGTCTGTTTTGTGTTCAGATCATAGTAACTACGGTTGGTAAAGTCATAAAGCTCTCAGTATCCAGCAAAAGTCACCACAATGAGAAAAACGGCAGTGACATTGGGCGCTTTACTGGTCTGAGTTGAATTGTTTCTACTCGAGGCGTTCAGGGTGCTCCTGTAAAAAACACAAGGCGTATAGAGCGGATAAACGCGAGGCGCTTAGCAACGCAAAAGCAGTGCACAAAACGCTTCACTGTCATTGAAAACAGTTACAAAAAGCCACCCCAGGCTGCTAAAATGCGTTGTGTGTGTTATCAGGACCTAAATTGATTCTTTTCCTCTCAATTCTTGTGTGTGTTTTGCCTTATTTTTTGTGCTCTTCCTTAATGACCTCTGCCCTTCTTTCTCTGCCCTAGGTCTTTCCCTAAAGGCAGCAAAGCAGCTTCCCTGCTGCTCTACAGCTTATGGAACGAGAAGAATTTCCAAGGTGTTTTTAAAAAGGTAAATCAAAAAGTAATGTGTGACTGACTGTGTGTTTAATTCTCTAAAGCAGACACGTCGTGAACCTATTGTATCCGTGCATCAGCTTAAAGTTTTGGCGCATGCACGCGAGCAGAGGGAGGGCTCAGATGAAACTTGGGTGTTTATTATTACTCCTCTGGCGTGCACAATCACTTTCCCTTCCCTCCTGCCACACCCAGAGGTTCAGTGAATACAGAAACAGTCACTCTGGAATCCAGGCAGACTGGTTTTCAGTGCGCACTATTATGGGAGGAGTAACACATGGAGGAGAGATGAAGAAGAGGTCAAGACAGTAAGAGTCATGGGCGGACAGAATACATGAAAGATATATTGTGTATGAGTATGAGCAAGTGTGCCTACATGTAGGATCTGAACAGTAGCAGCACTTACCATAAATCAAGAAATAAGAGTGGCAGCTTAAAGAGTGAGGGAAAACACTCCTGTTTTCACACTGCCATGATTCGCCGGAGGCTCCTCCAAGTTGCTGACACAGTACAATTCCTAATTAGAGCAAGGGTGTGTTGCATGTGTGTGTGTGTGTGTGTGTGAGATGGCATCTGTTCGACACCCTCAACTGATTTTATAACATTTTGATCCACAGCTGGGGCTGAGCAAATCACTTTTTGTCAATGACAACACCACAGCAGCGCACAGGTCGACTCAAGTCATCGAGTGATGGACGAGTGGAGCGGCGCCTGAGAGGTACAATCTGCTTCTGAATAGCTTGTATATATTGAGAGTTAAAGGCTCAGTGAAAATGAGCAGAATTTGTGACATGAGGATTAAAACTTGTTCTCTGTGTTTCTCTCTTCCTGCACGTACTCGTGTGTGTGCTTGCAGATGGAAACCAGCGTGTTCAGACACTGCTGTGGCCACACCCTTGCAACAGGGAGAGTAAAATTACGTTCTTCACATAACCTTGTTGAAAGAGCCCATCAATTAGGAGTCGATCATACATTGTACAAAAGAGAGCTTTTAATTTTGTGCGTAATCCTACAGCGTTGTATGTATTTAAATTGGATATGTTTCTGTCTGTGTATATAAAGGGGTGAGTGTGTGTTATTGGTAGGTGAAGTGTGCATGTGCTGAAACCCAGTTCTACCGGCCTGAGAGCTGCAACACACCAGACAATGTTATCTGCAGTGAAAGTTACTTAAGGCATGCAGGGATTATGGCATTGTTGTCAAATGTGTCTGTAGTGGCTAAAAGATAAAATAATCCATTGTGGCCTTGAGGACTGAACAGCCAAAACTGAAAGTAATAAGAAAAGTATATGAAAAGCTAAAAAAAAAAAAAAAAAAGACTTTGTGTAAGACTAAGTGTCGCTACCGGATGAATTTTTGTACGTCCAGTAAGAATTTTTTTGTTATTTTGTTCTGTTTCATTCTATGATTCAGAATTTTGTTTTATAAAAAATGAACAGAAACTGCTTTCTAGTGCCTAAATAGTTAAACAAATTGTTCAACATTTTGGGAGATGTGCTTGTTTGCTTTCTTGCCGAGAGTTGATAAGAAGAGCTTAGACTGGAAACGGCTAGCCTGGCTCTTTCCAAATGTAAAAAAATCCACTTACCTGCACCTCCGAAGCTCAATAATTAACACATACTATCTCGTTTGTTTAATCCTTACAAAAAAGTGTTAAAGTGTTAAAACAACACTGTGGTTTTAGATTCACAATCAGTCTTATTTTCTAAGTACGGACATACATGGAATTTGACTCCAGTTTTATGCATCTCTCTCAATGTAGTTACACAGAAATAGAAATAACATCTAGGGACAAGGACAACAAAGCTGGACAAATAAAGGTAAAGAAAAAGTACACAAGTATGTGAAAAAATATATATAATAAGGAATAAAATAAAATGCCTATACAAGTCAAGTGTTCTGTAAATTGTAAACAATACAAATAGTGCAAAGAAATAAATACTGAATGATATACATAGACTGGATGATTAGAGTCGTAGAGTATGTACATGTAAAGATGTATACTGTATGTACAGTGAGTAGGTGACAGATGATGTATACTTTTTTTTTTTAAAGTGCATTAAAGACTAATATTATAATCTATAAAGGCAGCAGTGGATATTGGGTGTTGGAGGGTTATTGACAGTGTATGAGTGATTTAAGTGTTCATCAGAATGACGGCCTGTGGGAAGAAACTGTCCTTGTGTCCGGTTGTTTTTTTAAACAGGGTTTATGGGCAATGTAAAACCACAATGTGTCATTTTTACACTTTGGTTTTTGTGTGGATTATACAAACAAGATGTTAAGAAGTGGAAATGTGTTAGCTTTGGACAGCTGTTTCCCTCAGTCTTCGTGCTAAACTAGACTAACCAGCTGCTGGCAGTAGCTTCATGTTTATCGAACACATATGAGAGCGACATAAATCGTGTCATCTAACTGTTGACGAGAAAGTAAACAAGCATCTTTCCCCAAAATATCAAACCATTCCTTTACAGTGCAGTACTAAAAGTTCTTTTCTGTTGCTTTGTCATAAACTTGCCTATTGAAATTTACAAATTGTATGCTGTATTTTTTTGTGTTTGTTTTTTTTCATTATTGTTTGTTTTCTTGCATGAACTGAGGAATTGGAGACAGAGAAGTATTGGAATATAGCACACAACAACATGTAACACCACCTGTGCCCATTCACTTTGACTAACTATGTATAGAAATTCGGAGCGATATAAACAGTCGGGGTTCCGCTTCTGGCTGCACACTGATGGTTATGATGTAATTCAACCGAAGTCGCTAAGGAGATAATGAAGGGACTGCGCCCTCTAACATATGTCTATTGAATTATGATCATTGTGCAACACCTCAGGCGAGAGGAGCTGCACATTCAAAAATATGCTCACACGTTTTCTTCATTTAAAACTTTTATATGTAGTTTTGCTACTTTACCTATACAGTTTTAAGGGCTCATTACAGGGTATCTGCTCTCATCACCAAACTACAGATTTATTTCCTGAAAACCGGTTTTAAATACTCTTCAAACAAAAACACATCTTGAAGACACATCATCACAAATCACTAAAGCAAAAAGATTGTTGGGGATTCCCCACGGCTACAACAACTGAGACATACAGTATACAGTCATACTGTACATATACAGTCCTGCTGAGGTTCATTTGCCTCGGGGAAGGTTGATGTCAGTATTGCTCAGAATGTATTTTTGGAGAAATGTGTGTGTGTGGCTTATAATAATCCATGTCACTCAGTCTGTACAGAGAATAAATAACAAATATGAAGACAATATTGTAAGTGGTGGTCTTTTCTTCAACAGACAACTTTTAAAGGTTCATACTGTGTGTGTATATATATACAGAGCCGTGTTGGAAGATTCTCTGTTCATCATTTCTTGTACATCTCTTGAACTAATTAAGCTGCAAGTGTTCATTCCAGCAGGTTTTTGTGGTATGTGTGTGCATGCCGTTCTCTAACTAAGAAAACAACTCTTGACAACAAAATGAGGAGCCTTTCAGCACCGTTTTTTTAAATTGGGTGTGAGGGTCTGACTGAAGTAGGTTTGGTGACATTTTTTTTTCACGCGCTGAACATTAATGTAAAAAAATACATTCACTGTTCATTCTAATATTCACGATATATAGAAAAATGATGTATTGTATTCTGCATGATTTAGATTTGGATACCTTTTTCCCCCATTAATTTTCACTAAACTTGACTGCTCCATCAAGATTAGTTCTTCAGTGATAGAATAAATCACTGTCAACTGTTGTGCCTGTGCCCTTTAACTTTGCTGTCGTGAAAGAAAACCGCAGAGGCAGTTTGCTGGCTCACTTATCACCGTCTCCACGGTCCGCTGCAGAATCATAAACCACAATGCAAGATCAAAGAAATCCTCAGTGCTTTGTTCTTTTTTCAAAGAGGTAGCTAATATTCTGTGTATAGTTTGATATATATTATTGTAGGATATATTAGATTAGCAACTTGTGAGTGAACCTGAGTTGTGGAAAATGAGCATCATAACTCCACCCGTAGACCACAGCAAGTAGGTTGTTAACTGAGATGCATTTATTAATATCTGACCACAAATACATAAATCATACTACCTATGAATGGTACGCTGGTTTCATAACAAGTTGTAACGTTTCCTGCATATTTGGTGCCACACCAGTGACTAAGCTGGTATTTAATTTGGCAACTCGGTGTCTGATCAAAACCAAGATTTTTTTTTATTCACTTTGAAGAGAAGTTGGAAAGCAGTTGAAGGATTTTCCCACCTGGATTACAGTTAAATGGAAATGATTCATTCTCTTTCAGCCTTGTGTGTGTGTGTGTGTATTTATATGTGTGTTGGGTGGAGGTCTGGGCGTTAGCCCGAGGAGCATCATGACTGTCTTAGTCATGTCAGAGCCTGTCTCTGAGTAGGAAGATGTGTCTTCCCGTCTTTGCTTCAGGCTCTCTGCATTCATGTCATTCTCACTCATACACCAACGTTCAATAGTCTGAAAGAGCAAGAAGTTTAATTGATTGAACTAAGGTTGTTTTATTTACACCCTTCAAAACAGAGAATCAAATTTAACGGATGGCAATAAAACAACAGAGTGACATGGCACTGGATAACTGGATATAATTGGTACTGTAGGTGATGGCACTGGGGAAACAGGTGGGACTGGGGTGTGGTAGATAAGCTATAGGGCTTGGTTTGAGGTGGTGGCTGCAAGACGGAGCCGATAGTCACGCTGCTCACTTGGCATGTCTGCGATTATTTCCTCAGGCCTCTTTTGCTCCTCTTGGATCTGTTGAAAACAAGGAAGGGTCATATGAAGCAAAAGACGACATGTCTGTCTGTTTGTCCACAAAAAGCATTGAGAATGAACATTTCCAGGAGCTAACATTGTGAGGTTGCAGACTCCTCTACCATCTGTTCCAAAAATAACAAGACAATCAGCACACTGTGTGACTTTCAGGTGCTCCTTCAGTGCATGTGACAGGTGTGACAGCTGACCTGCCTGCCACACCCAGCCATACAGCCAGCTCACCCAGTTTGAGTGAGTAACAGAACCTCAGGGGGCTCTGGAGCTTGTGAAGGCGAAAATGAGAGCTGGGCTGTGCATGCTGTGATAAGTGGGTCAAATTATAGCTTAAATTTGACAACTTAACTGTTGTGTCTGTTACTCTAATATATGGCTACATGACTATTTATGTCTGAAGCAGTTATATAATTGTAGTTATCTAATCCTTTATTCATATTTTTCCTGTCATGACCTTAGAGCCCCACCTGTGTTCTTAGAACTTGAATTACAAAACACAATAATTTATTTCTGTGAACTAAGCATGCAAGTTTTCTTAAAATTTTGAATAACGTATCTCTGCATATTTAAACAATATTGCATCCCCCCCCCTCTCTATGATGGCCAGCCTTTCACTCGGCCATTGAATAACACTTTTCAAAACACTTTTGAATCTAGTTAGTTGGAGTATTACCTGGCCATAACTCTAATGTTAAAGGGGCACTCCACCAATTTTACACATGAAGTTTAGTTTATTCGTCATGGAGAATACTACTCAACTTGTGAAAACAGGAGGTTATGCATATAACCAATGTTCCCCGAGAGAGAGATAAGAGTTATTTTCTTTTCCTCTGAAGCCCTTTCACCCAACGTGTGGAAATAGTGGTTTTGTTAACGAGGCTAAACAATGTTTGACATTTGACCTTTTGACTTCTCAAAACAGGAAAAGCTCAGAGGTAAATAACAACATTAACGATGGCTTCATTCCATTAGGTGTCCCAGTAAGCCACACCAGTGAGTGAGCATGCACAATAACCAGCCAGTTCTCATTATCAGGAGATCAAATACCGACGATTTGTCACGGACGTCGGCGTTCGTAAACGCTTAGAGAAAGTGATGTGATGACGTATTATGAAGAGCGTAAGAGACACACAGGGCAGATGAGAAGAGGGGTGGATGGATCCAACAAACACAAGGCTCATCCAGGAGACCGCTGTTTATGTCCCGTACATTTCACTTTCACTTTACAATCAGCTGTTCGTTCATGTCCCGCGTTCACGACATCCAGTTACATTTGCACTGTAAAAACGTAGTCATTTTAAGCCCAACCATGTTGTTTTTTCCTAAACCTAACTAGGTAGTTTTGTTGCCTCATCTTAAGCAAGTATTTTTGTTTAATTCACAACATTAAACTTGTGTTTACTGCGACTGAAAAGTGATGCTGAGGGGTCTGACAAAGCGTCTACTATGTGACAAGTTGGGTAGAGAACGTGAGGCAGGAACTGGCTCACCTAAATGGAATGCAGTCATCATAAAGGTTATTGCACCTGTGCCTTACCCGCTCAGACAAGGCAAAATGTCTGCCGTGAAAAGGGTCTATTTGCCCTGACATGCACTTTGAAAGAAATTCTTCAGGTTTTGGAACCATGTCTGTGAGCAGACGTACATGAGCGTGGTGTTGTATCTGTGAAAAGTGTGTGTGGCATTAGAGAGAGAGAAAAATGAGATTCATTCTTACATTTTCTGATGGTCACTGACGCGGTTCCTCAGCACATTAATCTGGAACAAAGAAAATGTGCAAATGTGACTCGAATGAGGTCTATTATATCCTGTGCCTACCTCAACAATATGTAGCATACTGTAGCACACACCTCATATTTCTGTGTGGTCAGCTGGTACTGCAGTTCAAACTTCTCTGCCTCCAGCTCTTGCATCCAGTCCCACAGCTCTTTAGCTTTATCCCTGTGAGGCACAGATACAGAAAAATGGGACAGTAAGGTTGTTGTATTTTCATTGTCTCACGTGTATCCGAAATAATGTCCCTCCTTTTTATTTTTCTTGCAGTAAAAATGACACAATATGTCTCCACCTACTTGAGTCTGTCCTGGCTCATGTTCTCGACGTCCAGATATTTGCGTCTGTCGTTCAGGATCTTCTTCTTCTTCTCTCTCTCAGTCTGCCTCTTACCACTCCGTTTTTCCGTCTGTGGGGAAGGTGAAATAAAATGTGGCTCGACATCCTTATCATCTTAAAGGTCTTATTGATAAAATTTTTATGTAGACAAATATTTAAAAAGAATAGTTATTCAGCCACTGAGCTTTTAGAAAGGTGCTGAATAAAAGTATGGCTTTTCCTAAAAAAAATTATGACTGTGAATTAATCATTTAAAAAAATTTGACGGGTCCAAAATGAATGTTTTGTTTATCTCTGTGGAAGATATCTGACGTTTGGTTCCCACTTCTAACAAGGCTTGTGAGCTAATAGTAAACCAACGTTGGTATCACATGATGTCTCTGTGTCGTCAGCGATCAAGTTGCCAGTTAATGTGGAAAAAACTGTCGTGAGTTTGACGTTAAGTGCCTGGCAACCACTTGTTGTGAAGTGAATGCAATGGAACGGGGGAGGGAGAATGCGACATCTAATGGCTGAATGTTATCAATGTTATCAATAGCACCTTTAACGACTTCAACCTCCCACTATGAACCGCCACCTGCTCACCAACTTCTGCATGTATCCTCCGAAGTGGAGGCTGGTGAGGGTTTTCTTCTTCTTGGCGTCGTCGTCTGCTCTCTTCTTGGCCTCCTCCTCCTCCTTACGAGTTCTCTCATCCTACAGAAACATGGATCCAGAGAGAAAGAAGGCCAGGAGTGAAATTTGAGGAGGTGGCTCATTCAGTATGCAGGAAGTATAGATTACATAACGGCAGCTTGAACACGACTATACCTCAAGACGCTTCTGTCGCTCTTTCTCTCTCTCACTGCGGATTCTATGCTGCTCTGCTCGCTCAGAACGGCGCTTCTCCTGCACGAAAGGTCATCATCTTAGCAGATCTTAAAGCAGATCTTTAACCTTATGTGTCTGTGTGAATGTTTAATGATTTGCTATAGTGCAAGGCTCTCACAATCCTGTCCTTGAGATTAATGATATCATCTTCTTCTTTCTTTCTGCTCTCGAAGTGAACCTCGATCAAAGTCTGAAGCTCCATCAGGTCCTTCTCCATCCTTTTACGATGGATATCCTGCAGAAACAGAGCTTCAGTGCTTTTTGGACTTTATGTTTCATTGTTTTTACACTATCAGGCAGAAACCTATGCACAGTGTGTAGTGCAAGTCTGTCACTCACATCAAAATCCACCTTCTCTCCATCTGGGATCTTAGGAGGGATTAGGTTTGGCATCATAAATGGCCTGGAGATTAAAAAAAGAAAAAAAGAACTGAGAGAACAACACAGACAGTTATAGGGTGAAGTAAGGACGAAATGTGGAGAAAAAAATAACATAAACATATCATTTAGTCACTGTGGATGTCAAGTGAGGATACAATTAAATCAGCAAGTACAACATGCCAATCAAATTTACTTTAAAAACTTTTTTAAAACTCTTCATGCATGTCTGTGCATGTCACGAATGTGTCAATATTTTGTTGTACTATTTGCTTTGGAATATACTTCCTTTTTTTTTTATTCCACAGTGTTAGGCCAACGTCATAAACTTTAAATGTAGACGGAGACATTTTGCAAATCAGAAGTCTTACATTTTATATTTCAAGTTAATTAAGTAATTCATATTCTGCTGCATTCTTCACTGTATTTAATGGTATTTTCTAAAACACTGATGATTAGTAGGCTCAGCTAGCATATTGATCATACAGACTAATATGTAAGGTTGGGGATGGGCTTTAGAGCAAGGGTGAGGTTAAACTGATTAAAAACAGGAGATATATTCACATTTTTAATTGTAAATTTCTATTAAAGATTTTTTACTGGTAGTACTTGTTTATTTTAATTTTTTCTTTTCTCTTACTGTGTTTATTGTGACTGTTTTCCACCAAAATACCAAGGCAAATTCCTTGTGGTGTATAAATCTACAAGGAATAATAATATAATAATCAGCAATAAACCTGATTCTGATTAACTGTGAGGTTAGATTTAGATTGAGGTTATTTTTAAATCGATGGGACATTCTGAGGCTCAATAATGTAAAAAATAAATATATATTTATAGTGCAACATTAAAAAAAAAATTTTTTTAAATGTATTTGATCTCTTTTATCCCTATATTTGTCTTACATCTATTTGGTAGGCCTAGATATTCATGCTCTAAGTTTTGGAACTACCACAATGTTGCCCATAATGCTTTGGAGGATGTAAACAGGAAGAATGCTATGGATTGGAAGTTGTGGGGTAACTTTAGCTACAACTTTTGAGCTCTGTTTTTCAGCCTTCATTTATTTACATTTTGGCAAATTAGCACCATTAAAAGTGTGACACAGTAGCAGTTCCGGTTTGCAGTGTACCCATGGATGTACAGACAACTATCACTGAATTACTTTGATGCTCAAGAAACTATAAAAACGTGATAACTCAGTTTTTGGATTAGGCTAATGAGGAGCCTCTTTTTTTCTGTGATTTCTAAGCATCTTTATGGATGGATGGACATTGGACATACTGATATCATCAGGACATGTAAGTCTCACTGAATCTAGAAACACATGTTTCATGTTTGTGTGTTCATATTTGACTGAGATATGACAAAAAGGAGTATTTTTGGTTTGATTTTTGGTACAAATTGTGTCGATCAAAAGTTGTTTAAAGTACCTTAAAGGTCCCATATGATGCTCATTTTCAGGTTCATACTTGTATTTTGTGTTTCTACTAGAACATGTTTACATAATGTAATGTTAAAAAGAAAACTGTATTTTCCTCATACTGTCGGCCTGAACATGCCTGTATTTACCCTCTGTCCTAAATGCTCCGTTTTAGCACCTTTCGACGGAATTGCAACGAAATTGCAACAGAATTGAGTTGCTAAGCAACAGTTTGGGTCCATGTGTACTTCCTGTCAGCTGATGACATTCACATACACTGCAACCAGGAAATAAACTGGGACACATTTTGAATGTTTACGTTTAATTCTGTGTAAAGGGTCTAAATATTGTATATTTGTGACATCACGAATGGACAGAATTCCTGACAGCTTGTTTCAAATGCAGAGTTTCTGAATACGGGCTGTGTGTATTTCCCTGTGGATTGAGTGTTTTGATACTTTCACAGTATTTATATAGGACTTAAGCCTGCTTTATAATATAAAAACATGACAATCACTTTTTTTATAATATGGGACCTTTAATAACTATTGTGAGGCTGTGAAACATGTTGTGCCTCGTTTGTTTAATCCACACAAATAGCAATGTGTAAAAACAAAAAATGTATTTCTTGTCCAAAGGCAGTATATTTGTACAGATTAAACAAACAATATGTAAAATGTTGATTGGTGAGGTTTAGGGGACCTTATAGAAGTATTTTGTTACCTTTGGAGAGAGCCAGGCTAGCTGTTTCCCCCTGCTTCCATTCTTTGTGCTAAACTAAGCTCACCGGCTGCTGGCAGTATGATAAATGACCATACAGATATGAGAGTGGTATCCATCTTCTCATCTAATTCTTTGCAAGAAAGCTAATAAGTGTATTTCCCACAATGTCAAGCTATAACTTTAATCCAAAAGCTTTGCTTATAGGAAGTAGAATTAGCCCAACAATAAGTATTTGGTTTCCATAACAGTGTTGTGTGTTTGTGTACATCAGTGAGTGTTACTCACTTGAATTTGGGTTTGGCCTCCTCCTCTGTTTAGAAAAAAAATAAGAAATGAAAGATAACACACCAAATGAGCTAGTCCAGACCACACAATCTCCCACCAAGAGAACACCAAAACATTACATAAGCCTACCAGGAAACTCCAGCAAATTATAACAAAGGAGCCTGTGTATGTGCTTGCACCAGCATGAGAAACTTGGCTCAGCAGAGAGTTCATCTGAGGCTAACTCGGGTATGATTCAGGTTAAGAAGGACGTCCAAGAAAAACACATCACAATTAGTAAGGCGTGCCAACATTAATTTTGATGTAATTTAGATAAACGGTGTTACCTTCTCCCTCCTCCGCCTCCTCTTCTCCATCTGAAACCAAAATAAGATAGTTGAGAGGCTTGTGTGAGTTTGTGAGTCTGCGTGTCAAATGAGTGGGGGACTGCAAATAGTTGAGTTTTAGGAGTGCTGACAGACACAATTATATGGTGGAGAACATGAAAAGAAGAGAAAAACTAGTTAAAAAAAAAGTAGGCCACTGAGAAAGTCGGGTACTGTTTGTTTATCTGTGTTGGTGGGAGGTGGGTGCTTCAGAAGTAAAGTGTTTCATGAGTCACACATCATAAATAACATTCTGTCAGAGAGGTTATCTAGATAATAGTGAGATCAAAGAATGTATGGCATCTGTAACCTCTCAAAGACACTCAACCAAAGATTTGAAGCAACGGCCATAAATTTAGCAGGGTGAAAGGATAGTTTTGCAGGTATTTGGTCATAAACCAAAGTATTGCGAAAAAATTGAAATGTTGAACTGGTGGTGGCGCTGAATATAAAGTCAGGGGATCACTAAAGTCATTAGGATGAACCGTTTGGGAACCATGAGGGTCTGTTCAAAAGTTTGTGCCGGTCTTGCTAGTAGATGTTGAGATATTTCACTGGATGAGTGAAAATCATAGACTGTACAGTATATAAGAAGTGGACGTAGTCACAGAGACAGCGCCAAGCCCCCAGGAAGAGCACCGGGCTTTGAAGCAAATTTTACATAGTGGCCAAACAGTGGAATTACAACTACCGTGTCCGTCACGTGATGCCATTGGGCCCAATAAGAAATTTTTCCATAGACCTACAATGGGAAACCTTTTTTTTTTTTTGGTAAATCAACTTCCTAGTACGAACACTTATTTAAATCATTAGGTCTCAAAAGTTGTAAAATGCACTAATATCTGAATCCAGAGTTATTATTCCCTTCCTCCGTTCATGTGAATGAGCCCCAGACCGAGGCTGGACCGAGGGCTCGGGGGCGGGGTTAAGGGAAATGGTGTGCCTGCTCTATGGGCCCAATGGATGCAGAAGATCGCTGTATGATCTGGGTAATTTTATACTTGGAAGTTGAGCTTTTTTTTGCCTCATGCTGTTTTGAACCTCGAGGGAGTTTTTTTTGCAACGAGAAGTGACACGAGAGGGTGGAGCTAAGTACAACGAACGCTGAATAAGACATTTTTAGGCGAACAAAAGGTTGTAATTAAAATTAATGAACTGGAAACACACTGTGAAATGGTTAAAGTTGTAGGACGAAAACGCAGACAGCTCCCAGACCATTCAACGCCGTGGTAGCGACCTGTCAATCACAAGGTATCCACACCCTAAAGCATACCCTGCTTTATGGTCTATTTGACTCTAAATGGGACCATAATTTACTACATGAACATCATGCTGTATTGAAGAAAACTTGAACTAGCAATTGAGACCATAAAAACTCATGTTTACAATGTTTACTGAGGTAATAAATCAAGTGAGAAGTAGGCTCATTTTCTCATAGACTTCTATACAATCAGACTTCTTTTGCAACCAGAGGAGTCGCCCCCTGCTGGCTGTTAGAAAGAATGCAAGTTTAAGGCACTTCTGCATTGGTATTTTCAGACCCCGGAGGTTGACCACTGGTGTAAACTTTGACCTTCTGGTGGGGCTAGTAGGATTCATCCTCTGGGCACCATAAGACATACAGTATTTCAGTCTGGACTAAAGTAATGGACTGACAACGCCATCCCTAGCATGGCTAATAAAATCTCCTCTGATGATAAACTGATCAGGCAGGAGAAATGCTGCGTACACAAACTATTTTGGCTTGTCGAAAAGTCCCTTTCTCCTGCCCTGTGTGTCACACATCAGGTGACAGCCCACAGGTGCCTCATAGGGCGTTTGCTGATTTGAAAGCATAGATGGGACGGAAAGATGACTTTGAAACGTCCCTCCCGTTTCGTATGTCTGTCAACAAGAGAGAATAACGCCTAAACATTGCTGATTAAGTATAACAGAAAATACCTAATTCTGACTAATAAGGAAGAGCCTTAGAGCTGGGAGGGCGGGGAGGCCTGAGGATTACTGTCACCCAGTGGCTATGTGTGGTGTGACTAAGTGAGAGAGAGAGAGGAGGAAACATGAAGAATTGACTTATTAAGTCGCTGCAGACTGTCACATACCAAAGTGAAGTGTGACCGAGATAGCAGATCATTTCCCCGTCTGTTTGAGTTGTGGTTACGGACAGAACAAATGAATCATAACTGCTTTGTTGTCAACACTTAACCATCACTACATGTTGTCTTGTAGGGTAACCAATGACACTGAGGCAACACTGACGTCATTTCTGCACTCAAAACAACAACGTTTTCCCCCCCAACCCCTCACCTTGTCCTTCGTTGGCCTCCCCCTCTGCAGCCGGTTCGTCCTCTTCCTGCACGGCCTCTGGCAGAGAAGAAAGTCGTACAGCAAATAGTACCATGTCAGTTAGAAATCTTGACACTCACAGGGTGTGATATTGACTAACTGCTTTATTGGAAACCATCACTCTCCCTCACAGAGAGAGCAAAGTGGCAAAGTCCCAAATATCTGATTTCATCAGGTGAAATATCTCCATTGCTGACGGCAAAGAGTGACCGACTTTGTGGACTCAGACAATGTTTTGTTTGGGCTTTTGGCAGTTTACACTGCTAATCCGGAAAGGTTGGATCACGGACAGTGATAAACTACGGAAGACAAATCATGACAGTGATTTATCATTCATAAATAGATACTGAAATACTGAAATAAATAAATAAATAAATATGCAATTAATAGATAAAATAATAGATGTATAAATAAATAATGCAACAAATACAGAAATATATAATTAAATAAATACATTTATAAATACATTCATTTTGGTAAATTACTTGTGGCTTGAATGGCTAAACTTTTTTAATTTATTTCTTAATATCTGTACATTTACATGTATTTTTTATTTTTATTTCTACGTTTATTATTTCTGTTTGTGTATGTTAATGAGGTAGGTGGTGCTAACCTCACACCAAAGCAGGATTGGTCACAGGAGTGTGATCGATTTGGCACCATGACATCTGCGCGAGTTTGCCAAGCTGACCAGTCCTGCTTTAGAGTGAAGTTAGTACCACCTGCCTTGTTAAAGTACGGACACAGAAATACATTAAGAAATGTAGGAATCCATATATTTCGTTATTTATGAATTACTTTGGTATTTCAGCATTTATTTATATTTTATTTATTGATGAATAAGTCATTTTTCATACTGTATACTACATGCCCGTCTCCTTGCTTGCCAAATGTTAAATTAATATTTTCAGCTCAAGTATTATTTCTCAATAATACTTTTATAATAAAACATTTTATTTAATATTTCAAATTCAATTTTGTGTCATAATGTTTAAGCCCAGATATATGTGCATGTACATCACACTACATGTATGTTTCTGATCGAGAGGTCAAGTTGTTACAGAGAAAAAACTTGGTTCAGACACCGTGTCCACAAAAACAGCCGACATTTACCGACTACGGAGTATCTTTTTAAAAAAGAGGCTTCCAGCTCAAAGCACAAGCAGTACCTTCCTCTGTCTGCTCCTCCTCCTCCTGCTCCTCCACCTCCTCCTCCTCCTCCTCCACCTCCTCCTCTACCCCCTGCTCCCCTGCTGAGCAAAAGCACAGAGCTGTTTAGTGAAGCCAGTCAGCCAGCAAAGCAGCCAGCAACATGCAAACAGAAAGAAAGAAAGAAAGAAACTGTAGGGGTGTCACGATATACTGGTATTGACGATAACCGTGATATGTAAAAAAAAAAAAAAAGTATTGATGTCATGTTAATAATACACATATGATAATATTGTGTAGGCTAAATAATCCAGCGCCTCTTAAATCATTTTATATATATACAGTTATGGTTACAGACTCTCTCTCCACCTCCCTACACTCGTATTTGAGTGTAATTAATTTGCCAAAAAAGAGACAAAATGCACACTAAACAAAGTTAAAGATGAATTTAACTGATAGCATTAATCATAGTGAAAATCTGATAACGTGACAGACCCATAAAAAAGAAGGCGTTCAAAGCGTGAAGAAATCAAGCATGAATGAATCTGATGTAATCATTCATGAATGTCAGTCACAGCCAGTGGTGGAATGTAACTAAATGCTTTTACTCAAGTACTGCACTTAAGTACAAATTTGATGTACTTTTACTTTTGAGTATTTTGTTTTCATGCCACGTTCTACTTTTACTTTACTTTTTACTCTATTTCAATTATGTGTTACTTTGGTTACTAGTTACTATTTTGATAATTATTTTGATAATGTAGTTGCTTGATGCAACAATGCTTCCCAAATGTGAGGATTTGCTGCTTATTTTTATTTAATTTAATGATTTTAATTCATTTTTGATCATTTTAATATTAATCTAATGATATAATATACTGTAATAATATTTTACTTCTACTTTTAATACTACTAAATGCATTTTCCTGATTGTATTTACATACTTTTACTTGGACTTCTACCTGTAATGGAGTATTACAGTGTGTAGTACTACTTTTACTTAAAGGAACAGTGTGTAACATTTTGGGGGATCTATTAGCAGAAATAAAATAAAATATTCATACACTATGTTTTCATCAGTGTATGATCACCTGAAATGATAATAGTTGTGTTTTCGTTAGCTTAGAATGAGCCCTTCATATCTACATAGCGGGTCCTCTTCACGGAGTCCGCCGTGTTGCACCGTCATGTTTCTACAGTAGCCCAGAATGGACAAACCAAACTCTGACTCTACAGAGAGCTTTTTGCGTTTTTACGCTACCTGAAGGCCACCGTAGTTCTCCGACGCGCTTGTGAAACTGCGGTAACGTGAGCCTCAGAGTGCAAAACCGTGGTACCGCCAGTCGCCATCTCACCTCCATTGCTCCTAAAGTAGTGCTATTATGGTAAGGATGGCCTCTAAGCGAGGCGATCGGCGTTACCACTACGGCGGTTTTGCACTCTGCGGCTCATGTTACTGCAGCAGTCTTGGAAAGAGAAGAGTGATTAGAGGGGTACTCAGTTGGTTGCAATCTGAAACCACACCACTAGATGCTGCCATCCTACACACTGTCTCTTTAAGCAAAGGTTCTGAATACTTCCTCCACTACGGATCACAGCTGTGTTATTTTAACCAATCTGACCGTCAATGTTCATCACTCCACTAAAACAGAACCACAAATCATTCATCAGACACCCAAAGTTTCATTTATAAAAGTCCCATACCTTCAGTAGCCTCCTCTTCTGAATCACGCAGCCAGGAAAATACACAAGAGAGGGAATATACAAATGTAATCGCACAATGAGAAAGTACTGCATGTTATACACACTCACAACTACTTTAGCTGTAATGCTTCAACTGATTACAAACAAAATAAGGAACAGGAAGACGAAATCGTTATCAAAAATCCCCGAACAAGTAACTTTTGCATCCTTTGGATTTGCCAAAAAATCAACCTACTGCAATCTTTGGCTCAAAAAGGAAGTCTTTTGGTACAAAAACACTTTGTGCTGCATTACGATAAGCTTCATACATTAGGAAAAAAAATGCCTGTTAATGATATAGTACTGTATATTGCTAATTTTTATTACATATATTTATAGATAGATAGATAGATATATCTATATATATATATGTATATATGTATTTGGCCAAAACTCTATCCCAATATAGGTAATTTCTTATCTCAATTACGGTATACCGTATATCACACTATAGCATGTTTTCTGGTAATTTAATAAATAAATAGTCTATATGAAATAACCACACGGTAAAGCCTATTTGTGTAGACTCCTGTGTGAATTCTTGTCAAATGAAAAGTACTGAGTATTTTCTCATTTTAGGAACTTGAGTGCAAAGTGAAGGAACAGTTTTAAGTGAAATCATAGAGGGAGAAAAAATTAATAAATATAGGCCTAGGCTATATCGCATTTTTATATCATTTTGACAATATATATCTTCATATTGCCCCAGCCCTACTGTACAACAAGACCTACAGTTATGGAAGCTATATGCTGATCAAAACAGGCTGAACATTTACATTTGCTTCATAGATCAATTTGACATTTTCATTCACACAAGGAGACACAACTGTACTTCATGTAGTAGTGGTGTCAAGTTACTATATTAACATGTGTCAAAATACTGATGACAGTTCTTACCTGCAACCTCCCTGTGAATGACAGAAACATATGTACGTTATTATTCTGACAGAAAACGCAAATCATCCATCTTCATGTCTGTCAACAGTACAGTTGTGTAACAAGGTGGACAACAAACATACAATATATTCCATCAGAAATGTGTGAGAGAGTTTTTGTGTGATGCATGAAAAAGAAAAAGAAGCTTACTCCTCACACTCCTCCACCACTTCCTCGTTGTCAGACATGACGGCGAGCGTTCAGGTGTGCAACGGTGGATCTGAACGTTAAACAGAACCTAGAAATCACATTCCTCTACAGCTTCATAACAACATTTTACAGCATAAATACTGCGCTCTGTTTTGCAGGTAATGTTATAATCAGTGAAACTTACCTTCTAAGAGCTGATGGAGGGACTCGATGTGTAGCAGAGGAGAGGTCGCTGCTTTCACTAAAAGGAACGTGAGGTGGGTCTCAGAGGGTGAAGGGACAGACTGTGTAGTGGGGAAGAGGCTTTAGGACCCCTTGTTGTTGTTATTAATAACTTTTTCAGATAGCATGTACTCTCCATTATCATCATTCCCAAAAAAGGCCGCCGTGTGCTTTGTGTGTGTGGTTCGCAGTGCCAGAAGGATCCAGATAAAGCCACAGTTGCTCACAGACAATGATTCACACACACACCACATACACATTTTCTAACCCTTGTATGGCAACCTGCCGCTGACAAAACCCAGGCATCCAACTCTTATCTACATCCTCCCTCCGCTGCTGAGATAAGTGATGTCACAGAGTATATATATTTCAGACTAGAAAGTGTTTCTGTGTTGTGTAAGCGAGCAGTTAAAAAGACATTTACGACAGACATTTGTGGTAATAAAACCTTTTTATTTCTTAGACAGGCAGCGTCTTGCCCACAGAACAAAAAGAATATTTTGGCAGATTAAACAAAAACTTACAATTACAACTTCCCACGACTGTAATTCAGTAAAAACAGGCATCATTAGCCTCAAGACCTTCACCCTTTTTTAAAGTGCTTGAAAAATTACGCAAAGATAAGGCACATAGCTGAAGAGCTTTAAAACAAATATATATATCACTATCCTCCCTGTTTTCTATCACTTTTCTTCTCCTCTCATGTCCGTTTCAATATTGGAAATAAGACATATTAGTACTTCAAGAAGCAATGCAGAAGTGTATGATTAAAGCCTCCTAACTTTAAAAGCAGTATCCTCCTTTTCAGTCCTTTAAAGCTAAAATTCAAGATGCTTTTTTCTCTATTTGGCATAGCTGTTCCTCCTGTGAGCTTTGGCAGAAAAAAAAAAAAAAAAAAAGCTTGAAGAAAGAATCAGTCAGTCATGGCATCCATTAGTCTTCCAGTTCACTTTGTCTCCTCTCACAGTCTGCTATATCCTACAAATAAAGACACAAAAAGGCAAGACATATTAGCTGAAAAAGCACATTTTTATTTCATGTTTATATATATATATATAGGTAGTTATGTTAAAGTGCAATATGGGACAGTCGTCTTACCTGTTGGACGTTATAAATGGACATCCTTCACTGGATTTAGATTTTTCCAAGGCTGGTTTTTGGGACACTGTCCTCCTCTCTGGTCTCAAACAGGCTCCTCTTACTGGTGATGTCCACATTCCTCATCTCCTACAAATAGAAAAATAAAAGATTATCAGACTTATTTCTAGAAGGCAATCAGCCCGTCAATACAACGGACAGAAAGGAGAAACATATACTCTCCCTACATATATATACCTGTATATATACTAGGGGTGGGGGAAAAAATCGATACAGCATAGTTTCGCAATATTTTTCGTGGCAATATTGTATCAATAAGTGAAACAAGGTAAGACACGCACATTCATTGTCCGATAGGATTGGTGCTGGATCAAAGAAATGTAGCAGAATAGCACAGATAGATCTGCACACCAAGGTTGTTATCATGCCGTAATGTTTCGAGCACCAGGCGCTTCCTCAGACTTCTGATAAGTGCAGAGCGTCGCCATCTTAAATACCCAAGATAGCGACTCTGCACTCCAAAGTTATGCAAAATTTTGGCGTGGAAAACTGGCATGGCCTTTTTCAAAGGGGTCCCCTTGACCTCTGACCTCAAGACATATGAATGAAAACTCTGAGTTGAACAGTATCTTATGAGATAAAACAGATGGTGACAAACTGCATAATTTTCAGTTGAAAAAACTTAATAAATTTCAATATATCGCAATATATTTTATCGCAATACTCAGCGTAAGCAATAAAATCATATTGTGACTCAAGTATCGTGATAATATCGTATCGTGGGTTCTCTGGTGATTCCCACCCTTAATATATACTGATATGTGTCGGATACATATCTCTTTAAATCTTATTTTTCCACAGATATAACATAGATGGCAGTGTCCCTTTTAAACATACTTTACTGTTAAAACTAACAGCAACCCGGATATATCAACAAGCCTTTGTTGAACTTCTGTCAACCAGTTAATCCAGTTAAACTCTGAACTAATCGGCACAAGTCAAACACCCCCCACTGTAGAACAGAATAAATAAAGAACGAATGTTGCCTTCAGCATAAAGAATACTGATGTTTGCTATGATATTAAATAATAAATATTTGTAGTTGCTCTAACTAGAGGAGAAAAAAAAATATTTTTAAAAACAATAAGGAGCGATATCTGAATTAGTTTGGCCAAATCTTACTAATCAAAAGTAAGCAGCAGGAAGAAAAAAAATCTATCCTGCTCACTTGAGGCGCCTACAGTACAGCTGAAAGAGAGCTACTGCCCTCTAGCTGCCAGATGCTACACTCGTATACCTTCTTACATGACTAGAGCTGCAACGATTAATCGGTTTGAGTAATTTTTTAAGAAAAAAAAGTCAAAATTATCTGATTCCAGCTTCTTAAATGTGAATATTTTCTGGTTTCTTTACTCCTCTATGACAGTAAACTGAACATCTTTGAGTTGTGGACAAAACAAGACATTTGAAAAAGTCGTCTTGGACTTTGGGAAACACTGATCGACATTTTAAAGACCAAACAATCGATAAATAGTCTATGAATCGAGAAAATGATCAACAGATTAATCAACAATGAAAATAATCATCAGTCACTTGCAGCAGTTTTAGCAGACATGTAACAATGCAAATAGCCTTACAGATGGACTGAGTGAAGACCCAGGGTCGTTGGTCTTCTTGACCCAGCGGTTGATCCGGTCTGACATTCCTGATGTGAAGCTCCTAAATTCCTGTGAATTTCCGACAGATGTGAAATTAATCAGAACCCATACATGCTAATCCTGTCAGTACATGCATTTATGGCACACATATGGATCTGATAAGAGATTGTGGAGTGATGAACGTACCTGTCTGGAAACTCCCGGGCTGGTGGGGCTCGCTGCCTGCTTCTCCTTCTCAAAGAGGCCTCTCTTCCTGGACACCTCGTCCAGCAGGAACAGAGTCCTCTGGGTCACGTCTGGGGATCGCATTATTTCTGACTTCTACACACATATAGGAATATGTCAAGAGAAAGCATCAGCATTGATTATAGAGAACGAAAAAGATTGATGCTTGTACATTTACTTGAGTTGAGAGAGAGAGAGAGTCTGACCTGTGCTGCCTGAGCCAGTCTCTCCATCTTCTCCTGGATGGACCTGGATGAAATCCTCTGCCTAGAGCTGGACAAAATAAGCACGGGTCCAGCTGTTTACACTTACTTTGACTAAAATAACAATAATTCTAACTTTTAGAAAAGGTACAAAAAAATATTTGGCTGTACAAACTCACTTTCTCTGGAAAGATGAAGCTCTGTCTTCATCTTCATCCTGGATAATTAACATTACACACACTGTAAATCTAACTTTAACACAAATATACATTTTAGTTTCAGTGATATTTTGATGCAGTAAGTCAACATCTGTGATCTCTTTACTCAGCCGATATTGAAAGAATACCTTCCTGTCCAAGGTATAAAGTGATGACTGTAAATTTTACTAAGACATTGGATAAGATAACCAAGAATCTTACTGTGTTGGATTCAAACATCTTGTGGGCCACCCTCACACTCGCACTACGACAGAATAAAGCAGTCAGCCATCAAACCGAGGTAGATCGATGCAAAGAGACTCAAAATAAAGACAAGGATTCCTTCCTTCTTTACCTCCTCTGCAGCGGCGCACTCTCCTCTTCCTTCTTCCTCATCATCTGTGGAAAACCAAAGCGTGTGTGAAGGTTAGAAAAACCTCACAGTCGTCCAAATATCAGCAGCTAATGACCGGCAGCACAGTCATCCCGTCTCTTCTGATGAGTTAACAAAGCAACCAGTCAGCAGTAAAAGCTGGTAAATATTGCTTCAGCCCGAAGCTTTGAGTGGCACAAGCAAATTAACCTGAACTGATAGTCGAACAGCTGATGTGAGATTAAATTTTAATAGTCAAATATGCAAAAGTCAACGTTGGCATTTAGCAGGGAGAATGCGTGCATGCATGTGTGTGTGTTGTGTGTGTGTGTTTACCCTGAAAGATATAGTCCTGGAGCTCTGTCTGACGAACGCAGGTTTGGTCGTCTGTTCAAAGTTGCCGTTGGAGGAAGAGTCATTGGTCTGAGTGAAAGTAGAATACAGTTTACTGATACATAGGATCAGATTGAACTATTCCCATTCAGATGAAGATGAGCGTCAGTGAGCATCTCTTCTGTTCTTTACTTTGTGCAAGCTGCAGCTACAACTATGAGGCCATAGTTTGTTCTTATTGGCACTTTTAGTCTTTTGACACTAGAGGATGCTGTTGCTTTATTGGATTGATGAGCAGTGGCGTCAGCACTTTGCTCCATGAGACAAGCAAAAACATGAATTAGGCTGCACAATTAATCCATTATTATCACGATTTTGGCTTCCCACAATGAAATGAACATGATCGCCTGAGATATTGACGTTTGAAATGCGTGTTCTGCTCGTAGAAAACTCTGCTGCATATCAAATCAGGCGCTTCCTAAACTAACAGTGAGCCACCAGCCGGTGATCCAGATGTTTTGGCTTCACTTTTGGGTATAGATATTATCTATACAACCAATATGTCAAATTAAATTGAGAGCATGAAATAGTTTTTGCTAATTTTGCTCTCAAAGTGCACCAGATTGATGTATTTAACTTTAAAATGTAAGGTGAACATTCCTGTATTTTTTCATATTGCAATACATAAAGCAGAAAAAATATATTGCAATGTCAGTTTTTTCCAACATCGTGCAGCCCTAATTTGTACATTAAGCAGGAATGTAGCACAGCATAGACGTGAAAGCAATGCTCTGTTTATTTTAATGTGAAAGTGTAATGAAAATATGTTGTCGCTAAAATCAATGAATAATCGTGATCTCAATATTGATCAAAATAATCGTGATTATCATTTTGGCCATAATCGTGCAGCCCTAACATGAAGCACAGACAGTTATGTTGTGTGTCATCTGACAGTGTGAGTGTGTGTGTGTGTGTGTGTGTGTTACCTCCTGTGTGTGTCCGTTTTGAACAGGGCTCTGAGCTCCCCGAGGAGATGGACTCTGGCAAGGCGACGGCCAGTGTTCTCGAGGCGAGAATTGGGCCGTCGGGGAGCGAGGGCTCATGGGACTCGTGCATCCGCTGGCGGAGGGGCTTTTGTCGAGTGAGATGGAGACAGAGCTGCAACACCAGAAAACACGTGTGAACCGAAAGGTCAGTGGAAGTTGTGCATGAGAAAGCAACCAGTGATCCAACTCACAGTAAAGCTCAGGAGTATTAAAGTATTTACTGCACCCTCTCCACCAGTCTCCTTTTCAAATATTGTTTTCTACGATCTGTGGGACAATAAAGGCTGGTATAATGCTCCAAACCAATAAAATGATGCTATCGGGAACTTGTTTGTATCCAAACAGAAAAAAACACAAGTGCCAGACTGCCTCAATGTTTTGTTATCCAACCTTCATAGCCAATGTTTTCCCTAGCTATCTTGCCAGCTGATCTAGATTAGACAGAAATCTATCCATGTGAGATTACATTAATGTGTCTCTTGAAGACTGGCTTGTAAGCACATATGGATGTCTTCATATGGCTGATTATTTTAACAACAAACTAAGCCATTATAATCAATTTCACTTGGGGAATATCTTGCTTTTGCTTGCTATTTCACTGCTTCTTTTTCCCTGCTGCGTGTTAATTTCCCTGTGTGGAATCAATAACCTTTATCTTATCTTTAATGTGTGTTTGATCTGTATTTGATCCTTCCCGATGACTAACCTACAACAAAAAAAACAACAACAACAGACAGAAAATTGTGTTCATTAACCTGACAAACTTGCGGGCCGGGTTGGACGATGGCTTTGGATCGGGATCTCTGCTCGACGATTCTCCATTTTCGTGCTAACAAAGAAACAAAACAGGAGAGACAATCAACATGAGCGCACAGCATACAAGCTTTTGAACAGAGCCACCTGGGACACGCCTCGCATTACATAACATCGCATGGTTATGACCTAATTTGCAGATACACTGAATTAGAGCCGCCTGCCGGTGTGTCATAGAAGATAAAGTTCATATTATGACCTTAAGCACGCCATATCAAAAGTTTTATGGATGATTTGCATGGTCATTTGATTCCCGGGAAGTCCAGTAATAAGACAGGAGATGATCCATACACTATTGAGTCATATATTCTGATGCTGGTATACTCAAAGAGAATATACCAAAGTTGTTTATATCTAGCAAATGCGTATGTGTGTGACCATCATACTCTCTCTCTCTCTCTCTTAGCTGGCTTTGTTCACCTAAATATTGTTCGTAATGCACTCTGAGTCTTTCCGTCTTTACAGAACATGTAACATTAGTATCGTCCCCTGAGGAGGAATAAAGTTGTTGTTGTTGTAGAATCTAGAAAATGATTAACGTGACTCTCTCTCTGTGTGGGGTAACAGTTAACTGTGAATAACCACAATGCAGGGTGGCACTATTGGTAGCACTGTGTTATGACTGAGTGAAGCATTTGTAGTTCGAAGGTTTGTCTACCTGTCTTGTCAAAGGATTTGTCTGTTAGTGCAGACAGTTTTTTCATTTTTTAGCCACGCTAGCAGTACGACAATATTGGTTGGTCAGTCCACCGCTTTGGTCCAGACTGAATTATCTCAACAACTACAGAGTGGTGCAGGAATGAGTCCTAAAACCCAGAAATGAGTTAGCATTTTAGCACTTCCAGTTCCCTTATCTGGAAGTCAGTGGGTTTTTTTAATAGTTTTTTTTAGTTAGAAGCCTGAAATAAGTTCTGTGGTTAACACAAGCTTAAGATATTTTTACGTTTCATTCTACGATATAAAATATGTCAGTAAATATCCCACTTGTGAACTTTGAACCCTTTATATTTCTTATAAAAGGCGGTTGCTAACAAATGGCTAAATGAGACTACAAAATAGCATCACGCCGACTCGCCCGCCTCTACAGTCTCGTTGTGTATACTCACGCTCATGCGACCGTGGTGTAGTTCATTTATGGCCTAACGTTAGCTTTTTACTTCTAGTTATTGGATTCAAACTTCACAAATCATAAAAGTTAGTTTATTTTCTGCATTAATCCAAAACCCAATGGAAAAATCCCATTGGGTTTTTGTCGAGGGAACCATGGCAGTGCTAACTTCCTGGTTGGCCTAAAAAAATAAAATCATCCCTGCGGCACTCCATTGGATGGATTCTTATGACATTTTGTAGAGATGTTCATGGTCCCCAGAGGATGAATTCTACTGACTTTGGTGATTCTTTGACTTTTCCTTTAGCATCAATATCAGGTCACATTTGTTCACTCATCCCCTGAAATATCTCAACAATCTACTGCCTAGATTAGCACACAATTTTGGTTTACACATTCATGGTTCCCAGACGATGTCTCCTAATCACTTTGGTGATCCAGTGAGTTATCATCTAGCGCTATCATCAGGTCAAAATCTCAGTTTGTTTCAAACTACTGCGAAACTATGACACTTCCATCAGCCTCAGCTGTACAGTACTTTGTGTTTTGTAATAATTAGTAAATGTTAGCATGCTAAACCAAAGTGGTAAATAAGGCAAACATTACACCTGCTTAAAGGGATCGTTTGGGTGTTTTTTTTAAAGTGGGGTTGTATGAGGTACTAACCGATCAAGGCAGTGGTAGACCAGCAACTCCCTTTTCTGTGAGGTAAAATTACAGTTTTTTTTCAATGGAGTCTGGTTGCTTTGGCAAGAGCGTAGATAACGGCTTCAATTCCCCGTCGGAAACATAGACTGTATAGTTGTCTCACCGCAAGGTAAACTGGCAAAATATTCTAAATATAGCGTACACTGACACTGATAATACATATTTTTAGGTGAGTCGAGTTGTCATATAATAACTATGATAACAACATATTTATTTCACTCTGCTGAAAGACACCAAGCGAATCCCGTCTTACTTGTCTGTTTGTGAAGTTAGTGCTGGTATTGCTTCTGCTGCTGATGGTGGGGCTGTAAGAGGCGTTTTTAAGGCTTGTTTGTGGTTTGGTTGTGCCTTCCACAGAGGGCAGCACATCGCCCCGCTCCTCATCCATGTCCCCCAGTATCTCCACCCTGGCTCCTCCACTGCAGGCCTCTGTTCCATCCTCCCCTGCTTCCTTCTGTTGCCTCAGCGTCTCCACGTGCCTCATCCTCCGCTTTTCATCACGGGCACGTAGCATCTCCACGAAGTCTAGCTGTATCTGGTCCACGCTGGAAAGAAACAGTAAACACACACACACACACGTGAATGGCCGTCATGTATGATGGATTGTCTCTAGTGAGGGAAAGGATGTGTCAGTCCTGTGTCTGATCAGGTTTCTCTAATGAAAAGCTCTACAGTTCCTCTCTCTCTCTCTCTCTCTCTCTCTTTGAAGACTGCTCCAGGAGCTCAACTGATGGGGTTTTTGACAGCTTTTCATAGTTTCCACGCTATGGTATCAGGTTTCTGTTTGAAAAGTATACAGATGACACACTCCCATAGGGTAAACGTGTATGAACCCTCCCTCTCTGCCTTTTGAAATCCATCCACTAAAAAGGCGAACCATTAAAGAATGAGAATGACTCAGAAAGACAGAAGAAGAGAGAGATGGTACTGTGTAAATAAGCATAAGTAATAAGCTATAAATCAAGCTTTGACAAGTACAAATGAATAAAGCTCTGTACTAAATTGTGAGAATAACCTGCTGAGGCCCGGGGACATCTCACTTGTGGAGTCTGTCCCAAAGGCGGCGTCACCGGTGGGCGTGTCTCCGCTTGTTTGGCTGAAGTCAGCATCGGGGTCAGCAGTGCTGCTCGAGCTCTTCACCCTCCTCCTCTTCTCCCTTTCCACCTCCTCCTCGTCCTCCATCGTCCACTGGCGCGCCAGTCTGAGGATCAGAGTCATAAAGCACACAGGAGACGCACACAATAATCAGAGAGCATGGAGGTAAAACAGAAAATGAAACAGAATGGTGTCCAAAACCCAACATGAAAGTTTTCATGAAATCTACAGATATTAATCCAATAAGCTGCTTGTTTTGGTTGTTGGAAAAGAGAGATAGCAGTTATAACGGTTAGACATAACCTGCTTTACTTGTTCATCAACTGTTTATGAGTTACAGTTGGTTGCTTGTCTGAACAACCTTAAATAAACCCTTCAGAGTGGTATTATGCAGGATGTGTGTATTAGTCTATTGGTGCAGCAAGTTACAGTGCAGCACATTTATTCAAGGATAAGACGGCTGAAATAAGCCATCTGTGAATTTATAGCATTTTATTCAAACATCACATCAAAGGTAGACGTGCCTGTGATAATAATAATAATGACTCCAAGAGGAGAGAGGAAATAGCTGTGTTTCATAGGACTACTGTGGACTCACTATCCTTCTGACTATACATATTATAAAGTCTCTAAATTAATATTATATGCTCATTTTTTGTTCTGCTTGGCTGCAAGAGTGAGCTACTTTTATGCTATTTCAGTAACTAAAGTTAAACTCCATAACATCTACTGTCAAAAAGCAGCAGCAGCAGCAGCTGGTGCTCTCAACCACAGGTGTCATATTCTCTTTTTAAAAGAAAACTCCACACATGATCTTACCTGGACAAAGCCGACCAGTTCTCCCGACCTTTGAACATATTGGAAGCAAAAAATATAAAAGTTTCCCAGGTGCACTTCACTCACTGACAGGAAAGAGTCGACTGACTGGCTCTCTGTGGGGCGGCAGTCAAATTACAGTCAGAGCGGCACAAAGCAGTCCACCTTTACCCTGGTGCAGCTCACTGAGGCGTCACATGACCACACAGGTAAGCTGGCCTACCCACCAGAAAGAGAGAGAGATGAAAGCTGTGACAGGCTCTCTATTGTTTTCATTACATGCTGCTGGTACAATACAATTAAAGCTATAGCATTAAAGCACAATGTGCAGTAATAACAATTTGCCAATAACCAAGTCAAATTGATGTAATAGGAAGTTGTAATAGTGTAAATCAGCAGTTACTCAGCAATTACTGAACAACCACTCATTAATTACTGAGTAAAATTAAAGCAGGGAAATGTTTTAATTATATAGGGAAAACAGTAGCAAAGCAAATTAACCACAACATATCAAACACAGGATATAAGCAACCAATAATAGAAATCAAATATAGATCAATATATAATATAAGATCAAATAAAATAGCAAAAAATCAGTGGAAATATGTTTTTTTTCATAGAAATGGTAACTTCTTTGGATGGCTTTATAGTGAAAGAAATGTATGCATGTAACTGTTTTATGTCAAACTGTGTTTTGATGCTTTGTTGCGCTGGGCAGTGAGTCTCTTTACTTTACAGTGTGAGTCAGACTGTTTGCTCTGCTGTGCGAGGCCACACCTGTCCTCAGAGCCCAGTGTGTCGGACTCTGACCCAGGATCAGTCCAACACACACCCTCCACCTCACCTGGCTTTATTACCAAACCTCTACCTGTCTTTTTTTTTGTGCAGAATGCCAAAATAAACAGAAGGAGCTACTGTCATAATTACAGATAATGTGTATAGCTCTTGATGCTCATCCATCTCTTTCCTTTTGTGTGTTAGCATGAGGCTGCTTCACCCATATTTGGAGAAGGCATGGCTTCTAGCTTCTACCATTAAGATGCTATCTGATGGAACTACAGTTTGCATGTCATTCCCTGGCGGCCAAAGAAGCAAAGCACGCATCAGTGCTATCATTGTAAAACACTGAAGACTGAATTTTGTGTGTCTGTTTTTAGTGTTGCTGCAGTGCTCCTATGGAGGGAAAAGTTGATTCAGTGACACATATGACTACTGCAGGTCCTTTGCATTCATCCGGGATAAGGCGATAATGATTATAGCACTATCACGGAAGCACTTTGTCAGGGTGTGCTTTATGAGCATGCAAAACAGAGAGCGGCTAAAGCTGTGGACAGCTGGCAGACGCATAAGCATATCAGCAGAAATGTGCTCTCTCGCAGAGGTGTGTTCATATTTGTCCATATGCTCCTTTTACATTCCTCTAATATAAAACAAAGAGTCTACAGCCATGCTAGCGGCTCGCTGGGCTGTACTTTGGCTCAGCCGTGCTTTTAGCTAAACAATCATGTCAGTAAAATGCTATTGATGACATTGCTATCATGCTGATGTTTAGTTCATATAATGCTTACCATGTTCACCATCTTAGTTTAGCATTTTTTCTAATTAGCACCAAACACAAACTACATCTGAGGCTGATGAAGATGTCATGAGTTTTGACCATAAACCAAAGTGTTGGACAAATTGCAATGTTGACCTTATGATGGTGCTATAGATGAAAAGTCGCCAAAGTGATTACAATCAATCCTGAGCATAGACTGTATATAAAGATGGACGACGTGTCTCCATTTCCTCCACTGTACAGAAGTGAAGCCAAAATATCCCGGATACGGGAGCTTCCATCTTGAGATTTTGACGTAATTTGGAGCCAGAGTCTGCGCAGTAGTGATCGCGCGGTGGAGCTGTGGTATCGAGGTCACCTGCCCGAAGCTATCGCGAGCCGAGCACGGCTGCAGCTTGTCAGCGAGCGAGAATCACATCGGTCGATCATGACGTCTCACCCCCTTTTTATAGCATCAACTAACTAATTAAGACCAAACTTATCAGAAAAATGAACACTTGAACATACATCAGTGTGATAAGAACTACCTAAAATGACAGAAACTATATTTGGGAACATTTTATTTGGCGTGTACTTTGACTTTTTAGTTTGGCCCATCTGCTAACATGTAGGGGGCGGGCTTTATGACATATACTGCAGCCAGCCACCAGGGGGCGATCGAGATGTTTTGGCTTCACTTTTGGGGAGCTGTCATGTCGTCCATCTGTATTCACAGTCTATGATCCTGAGTGGGATATTGATATCTTCGCTGTATCTCCAACATATGAAGCTTGCACTACTGCAAAGTGAAGACATCGATAAAGAGGAAACTATCACCTTTGAACGGTGAATATTCCCAAAACTTTTAGTTCATTGAGCAAACATTTACACATAAAAAAAATCACAAAGAAATGAAGATACATTTTTTGTGTTTTATTGTTGTTTTTGTTCTTGTAAATCCAGCTGATGAAGTGCAGACCATTGTTACAGTTCACAAAAACCCCAGGCCATGCTTACAGTTTATCACCAAAGAAAGAATATCAAAGATGCAGTTTAATTTGGTCAGATCATATTATTATTTGCTATAATATCCACAATTGTCTTCTAGAGTTACAAGCTGCCTTTTTTTATTTTTTACTTTGTTGTGCAACTATAAGCCTAAACCTCTGGGGTTCAGGTGCAATATTAGTTATGAGAACAATACAGATAGTAGCACATAGATGAAGTCATTTTAACACTATATTAACAAACAGCAAACAGATCCGTTCTTCAGAAAAGTGGTGAAAACCTTTCAGGAGTGTGGGGGCATGGCAGGAACATACACAACAATGGCAGCATTAAACATCAATGCAGAAACTGCAAGAGACCGTATGTGATGCCGCTCACATGACACCAGCCCAATCGCCTTCTGGGTTCACGGGGCGGGACCCTTAGCAGCATCGAACATCTTCTTCCTTCCCTCCATCCCTGACATGGCCTCCACGTTCTTCCTCCAGTCACTGTCCTCTGCCGTCTTCTTCTGCAGACAGATAACAGCAGAGAGTTAAATGGTATAAAAGAATGAGAACAGTTCTTTTAAAGAGACTGTGAAGGTAGAGCAGGTATTATCATCATTGTGGTGTCTAAGCCTTTGAGGCCCATGTTGTCACCTGGGAATCCCCTATGAGATTACTGTATAACCGTTCTAGTATAACTGGTTTACAGCTCCTAATACACTCACACAGATGCACACCAGCGCTGGCTAATCTGCACATATATACACACACACACACACACACACACACACACACACACACACACACACACACTGACCAGGGCGCTCACAAAAGCTTCTCTTCTCTGTTCAATGGGATCATTGTCTTGTGTACCGTACCTCCTCTCTCGCACACACACACACACACACACACGGTCGCCGCCCTGCACCGACCTACCGCTCCGTATCTCAAACACACCCTTCCAACACACACATGAACACACTTTTCAGGTGTTCCATGGCACTGAAAAGCGCTGATGTCATGTGTGTATCTTGCACGCTTGCCCCTAAGGAAGGCGGCACATCTCGCTTGTACTGGTTCACATGTGCTTTGTGTGTGCTTGCGTCTTTTATTTCCTGCTGCACACACACCTTCTCAGTGTCCTCTTTCTTGACAGACTTGAGGTTGGCCCGGAGGTCCATGGAGACTTTGTGCTTGGAGCCCAGCAGCGAGCGGAGGATGGCGTCAGCAGACACACGAACGCGACGGAGACTAGGTCTCTTGAATTTCCCCCTGAGGTCCAACACCTTGATGTTCAGGTCTTTAATCTGGATCAGGGACAGAGAATTGAAAGGCCATTGCGGGATTTTCTCACGGTGACAGTGTGGCTGCATCTGCTTATATTATCTTTACTTTTCCAGTTTTGAAAATGTGCTGAGGAAGGGATGCATATACCTCACGTGTGTTGAGCGTGACTTTGGCTTCAATGTCATATCGCTCCTCATCCACCACATCTATCTTGGCATGGAGCTCTTTGCAGAGGTCCTGCACATATACACACATTAAACACAAAAGTATGTATTTTATGAAAGTGATCACCTCTCTTATTTAGTTGATTTCCAGAGCAACCTAAAACTTGCCATTTTGAAGCATTGAGTTCGCAATTTTGGCCGTCGCCATCTTGGTTGTTTGCAACCAGTACCAACCAAGTGATATGAGATGGTGGAGCTAAGTACAACCGAATGCTGAATAAGAAATGTTTAGGCGACCAAAAAGGTTCTAATTAACTTTCATGAACTGAAAACACGATGTGAAAGGGTTAAAGTTGCAAGACAAAAACTTGGACAACTCCCAGACAAGAAAACGCTGTGGTAGCAACCTGTCAATCACAAGGTAGCAACGCCCTAAAGCATACCCTGCTTTATGGTCTATTTGACTCTCAATGGGACCATAATTTACTAAATGAACATCATTCTGTATTGAAGAAGACTTGAAACTAACGATTGAGACCATAAACTCATGTTTACAATGTTTACTGAGGTAATAAATCAAGTGAGAAGTAGGCTCGTTTTCTCATAGACTTCTATACAATCAGACTTCTTTTTGCAGCCAGAGGAGTCCCCCCCTGCTGGTTATAAGAAAGAATGCAGGTTTAAGGCACTTCAGCATTGGCTTCTCAGACCCGGAGGTAGCCCACTGCCTAAAATTCGTGCATCTGAAAAAGTTGCAGTTGCAGATCCTCATCGTTTATATCCTCTATATGAGGGAGCTGCAGTGCCCTGAATTCCTTTAATTTGAGAGAATATGCTGAAGTAGAAATCTATATTTAGAGGTGTATTGGTTTTTGATGAGGAGGTGGAGGAAGCAGCAGTGCAAGAGAGTTATGTGGCAGAGTTCTTGAAAAGAGATGAAAAAAAGATGTTTGCAGTCTGGATCGACAACAGTTGCCTATAGTAGGATGGGATATGCAGCTTCTTAAGCTGCTTTTACGGGTTTTAAATTTACTGAGGAGCCAGTGGAGGGAGTGAAGAATGGGAAGGATGTTACCTGTAGCTGTGCAAGGCTCAGACCGCCGGTGTTTAGAGCAGGAGCTCTCTCTGACAGGTAGTTCTGTTTCTCTTCCTCTTTAACCACGACCTCCTGCTCCAATTCCTCCTTGGCCTTTGCCACCATCATACTCTGCACAAATATGAATCAACATAGAATACAATGTAATACAGGATGCTCTCATATTGCTCTGGTAAAGCACATCAAGTTTATGTTAGTTAGTTTTTTTTTTAGAAACGTTCAGGCCTCACAGTACAGACTGGATGTATCAGAGGATACAGTACAGTACATCTACTGAGAACATGACCTCTGCTGCTCTCCTGTGGTCAAACACGTGTATTACATTACAGTTTGGCAGTTAGGTCCCTGATCTCTCTTACCTTGAGCATCAGCTTCCTGGAAGCTGAGATCTTTGGCTTCCTCTGGATGGAGAGCATAGTTCAAGACAGCACAATTAAAATCTTAGTACTTCACTTGCAGCTTAAAATATTATTAACTGAGTATTTTTGAGTATTTTTTAGCATTCAGAAATACTTTAGTGATAAAAATGGTCTTACCTCTTGCCTGTAAAAGGAAAAAAATGGACAAGATTTAAATGAAAGGAAAGACAAAAGATTATTCTTAAACAAAGCTTAGAAATGTTTGTTTAGTGTTTGTGTCTGTGTGTGTGAATGAGTAAATGATCTATAATAAGACCACAAAATCCGATCACTCACACTTGCTCAGGCATCTTGCTGATGAGATCTCTGGAGGAGAGACAGAAGAGATTAGAAACACACACTGAACAGTTGGCAGTGTTTGTTCATCAGACTTTGGAGGGCCTGATCATCTTTCTTCTTTATGAGCGCTCCCTCAGACTGATGAGTCTCTTTCAATGTTTGTAAGCAGTCAGCAGACAAATCATATAAAACTCCACACATTGACCTCTGTTCTGCTTCTTAACGCTCTCTTGACACTTGATTGTCAAACTTCATAGAAGTGTGGCCTCTACTTTTCATGTCTCACAAAACTAATTCCTGCATTTTGTAGAAAAATCATAGTTTTACATGACCAGATTTCTTGTGGAGGTGCATGGAGAGATTGTAGAGAAGCTGAACTAATCTTGAAAAAACAAGCAAACTAGATATTACAATTGAAATTAAAAGAAATATATCCACATATTGAGTCAGCTGTAATACCTGAACACATGTTAAGAGTAAAGTAACTGATATACATTTGAAACCGTTAGCTAAAATCAATGGATGGATAGTTAAAGGTGCAGTGTGTAGGATTTGGTGGCATTTCGCGGTGAGGTTTCAGATTGCAACTAACTGAAACTTCTTCCATGTGCCAACCGTGTAGGAGAACTACGGTGGCAGATGTGAAAACGCAAATGGCCCTATCTAGATCCCGTGTTTGGTTTGTCCATTCTGGGCTACTGTAGAAACATGGTGGCCAACTCTGTATGTCGATATAAACGGCTCATTCTAAGGTAACAAAAACACAACGACTCTTATTTTCAGATGATTATACACTAGAAAACATGCTTATTGATATTATATTCCATTTCTGCCAATAGATTCCCTTAAATGTTACACAGTGTTCCTTTAAAATAGATTGCTAAAAGTAAAAATGCCGGCGGTCTGTCTGATAAAAAGGTTGGGATCCTCTGGTCTTAGCAACCATAAATCCAGTTGTAAGTCTAGTATAATGTTATTGATGTTTTGAGATCTCTGCTGCTGATATCACCTCAATACAATGGAGGTAAATGGCATTTTGTTTGTGGTGCATCAAAAATGTATGTAGAGAAACTCAACAGGAATCAGGAATCAAATGTACCAATTTAAAAAAATAATTCTCAGATCTCACTGTGGACATTTTTGCTTGTCTACCAAATGTGAAATATCATGAAAGGTGTGACAACAAGGCCTAAGGTGAATCTGCCTTGTAAGTCGTCTTGTCAGCTCATCCTTATAGTGTCATCACATCATCTTGCCCCCTCCTCTCCCTCAGTCTTGTGGCCTTCTGGCCTTTATCAAATCAACAAGTGGTTTACAGCACTCAGCCCTTCTCTACCTCACCTCTTCTCACCCTTTCTCTCTTAATATCCCTCTACTGTATTACTTGTTGATTCCAGTTGAGAATGACGGCACCTAAGACCTCCGAGCATGATGCGGTTACAAGCTGCTCCAACGGATTAGGAAAATTCCAGACTGATACCCACCCTTCATCCATCTCTCCCATCTCTCATCCCCATCTTTCTCTGCGGGATTATCTCGCGGGGAGGAATTTAGAGTGGCCTGTCTCCCCAAATAGACCAAGGGACATCTGATAGACAGCTGTGGAGGGTGATTGTGCTCTGGGGTGCCCAGCCTGGATCAGGGATTTACTGGCAGTAACTCATGGATGCTTATGAGCCTCTGTGGTGCGGCCAATTTGGCAATGCAAAAAGAAAACCAGCCCAAGGTGCTTCGGAAAGTTCACGTCAGGCTCGGATTTGAACAGAGCTGCTTTGGTTATAGATTTAAACCAACTAGTTTCAACTGATCATCATGCAGAGTGTTCTGGCTAATGCACGCATTGTTTAAGGTGCAGCCACAGCCCCAAAATGACATCAAAACACTTATACATATATATATAGCGATCTACATCTCTAGTTATATCCCTGTTTACTGGACTGGCATTATATATTGATCTCCCTACTAGACTACATTGTCAATGCATAAACTATAAGATTCAGAATTGTTTGAAGAAGTCAGCAAATTGTCAACGAAAATGGTTGTACCAGACAAATTTATATCCTTTCAAATTGCCATCCATTCAGTTATACATACAGAAGGAAGAAATAGGGCTAACACCACACTTGAAAAGCTTTACAGACCACCCCATGAAGGGACCTTACCGGTGTCCGAAGCAGGAAAGAGATGCAACAACAGCACAGGCAGGAGGGACAGATCAGAGATGAAGCCAACGATTTGGTGTCCCTCTATTTAACTGCACCCTACTCCCTCCCCATTGTCGCTCTCTCTCTTTCTCTTTTGTTAGTTGAGGCTATAATTACTCAACCCCATCTCCCTTACTGTCTAATCTTGCTCTGTCCACTTTGTCTCTCGCAGATTCATCATAAACCAGGGGACAGTAGTTAGTGCCAGGAGATTTGGCCTTTGCACGAGACAGGATGGTGAAGGTAACTCAGATGATGATAGTACTATAGGCAGGAGTTTTTATCTTCATATTGGTCAAAGATTGTCTGGAATTGACACTAAATTAAAAATGGGAGAAAAAAAGCTGACACACAAGTATTTCATATTTTATTTCTCGTTAGAAGTGCTGGAAAAACACCCGATTTGACTTATCAGGCCATTAAATAGGCGTTATCAGTCGCTATAAGCACCATAGATGTGGGTCATTAAGGGCCTACTATTTTGTAAAATTGAAAGCGAAACTTAAATGCAACACATTCTAACATGTTCAGCTGCATGAAACATCACGTTTTGAGCACAAACAAAAAGGCTTGTTTAGGTTTAGGCTACAAAACTACAACTTTTTTAGGTTTAGACAACAAAACCAGTTAGTTAAATTAAGGAGAAAACATTGTGTTTTGTTTCAAAATAACTACGTTTCATATCTGTAAGTGAAACTTCTGCTCCTGTCATAATAACTCATAATTACTACAGTCGCTAGAGGTCGCTGTTGTGTTATTTTATACCTTCTTCTGGTGATCTACCATGTAAATAGATGATAAACCTACTAGTGGGTGTAGTGGGCCCCTGTTTAACGCCTGTTTAATAACCTGACAACAGGGAAGAAAAGGAGAGAGTGACAACACCCGTGCTGTGTAATGATAGGAGTCGTCTATGTTGTTATACAGTATTTTTAGCCCCACTCGCAGCTCTATGGATGGCATCTTCAGTCTGTTGGTCCACCACTTTGGTCCAGACTGAAATATGCTAAATGGACTTGCATGTTATTTACACTACATGTCAGCATCCACACATTCACACACACATTCATACACTGTTGGCAGAGGCTGCCATGCAAGGTGCCAACTTTGCCCATCAGGATCTAATCTAACTACTCATTCACACACCAATGGCTATGTTTGGGGTTAAGTGTCACGTCGACATGTGACCGGAGCAGCCGGGGATCAAACCACCGACCTTCCAATTGGAGGACGACCTGCTCTAATCTCTGAGCCACAGCCGCCCCATATCTCAACAGCTATTTTATAAAATTTTGTACAGACATTTGTGATCCTCCAGAGGATGACTCCCAATGTCTTTGATGGTCTATCTATCTATCTATCTAAATGTATCTATCTAAATGTATGTATCTATCTATCTATCTATCTATCTATCTATCTATCTATCTATCTATTTATCTATCTATGACTTTGTCCAAAACTTCGACTTATGACCAAGTACATGCAAAACTAATGACATTCCAATCAGCTGTTTACTTTGTGTTTAGTGCTAATTAGCAAACGATAACATAGCAAACATTCGACCTGCTAAACATGAGCATGTCAACATGCCATGCGAGCATGTTAGCGTGTGGACATTAGCATTTAGCTCAAAGCCTCACAGAGCCGCTGGCGTGGCTGTAGGCTCTTAGTCTTGTTTACCCACACCTAAACCTCGAAGGGCAGATCAAAATGCTAGGCATGCTTGCAGGGAGGCCCTTGGGAATCTTTTTTGCCTTCCCAGAAACACCCTCTCACAGACAAAATGAAACTTAAGGGCACCGTCTGTAACCCAAATGAAAACAAAATACAATGTTTTAACAAAGATGTGAATATGTTACACCTAATACATTAAGACACTCGCAGATCACATCAGGGTCAATCACATTCCAAGAACCGTATAGAAGAAAACAAAAAGAAGGCGTAGTATGACGCATATCACACAGTGATGTCAGGTTTGTACAGCATGTTGTGAAGTATGTGAGGGTGGATTGAAGAGAATATGAACCAAAAGTATAACGTACACACACACACATACACATATTCAATACACAAGGCAGATATTAATAAAACAAAAAGGAGCCTTCACTACATGAAAACGTTGATGTGCAAATCACAGAGAAGCCTCATAGCCAAACAACAGTGAATAGAGAAGCTCTCTTCATTCAACAGGAGAGAGACAGACCTCTAGTGGTTTAACACTCACACAGCAGCTCCATTTACTAAAGCCTGAGAAGAAGACTGGTTAAGCATTTTGAAGAGTAGTTTTGAGTCCTTGTCAAGGAAGTATGCACACCCACGCTTTCCCTTTCTTTCACTTCATACAAGCACTGATAAACTATTTGCCATAATATCTGTCCTGTTCTCACTAATTTAACTGTAGATTAGCTCATGTTCTAGGATTTGGTTTATGGGAATTTGCAGGTCACTGTCTGTGTGTGTTTATCTGCTGAGAAAACCAGACACCCTGGACAAAGGTTATGATGTTTAGACAGGGCATTCCACTGAGTAGTGTGAGCACACACACACACTGAAGGACTGGACGTATTGCACATAACCACTAACTCACGCTTCTCCAACGATCTCCTTCGCATACAGTATTCTGCAGTGGTGGACTCAGGCTACCTGAGGGGCTGGGGCGAAAAACATAAAAAAGGGCACCAGCTGCACGTGGTGGGGCACCAGCGAGCACAATGTTTTCTAGCATGTAAGGCAGCCTTTATGGCACTGCATCACGTTTTCTCAATTGTAAGACCACCATAGTGGGCAGTGCATCATGTTTTCTTCATTTAAGGGCACCCATAGAGGGCACAGCATCATGTTTTCTTCACTGGAATGACACCCTAGAGGGCACTGCATTACGTTTTCTTCATTTAAGGGCACCCTAGAGGGCACAGCATCATGTTTTCTTCACTGGAATGACACCCTAGAGGGCACTGCATTATGTTTTCTTCACTGGAATGACACCCTAGTGGGCAGTGCATCATGTTTTCTTCACTGGAATGACACCCTAGAGGGCACTGCATTACTTTTTCTTCAATTAAGGGCACCCTAGAGGGCACAGCATCATGTTTTCTTCACTGGAATGACACCCTAGAGGGCACTGCATTACGTTTTCTTCACTGGAATGACAACCCTAGTGGGCACTGCATCATGTTTTCTTCACTGGAATGACACCCTAGAGGGCACTGCATCATGTTTTCTCCACTGGAATGACACCCTAGAGGACACTGCATCATGTTTTCCTCACTGGAATGACATCCTAGAGGGCAGTGCATTATGTTTTCTTCACTGGAATGACACCCTAGAGGGCACTGCATCATGTTTTCTTCACTGGAATGACACCCTAGAGGGCACTGCATTATGTTTTCTTCACTGAAATGACACCCTAGAGGGCATTGCATCATGTTTTCCAAACTGGAATGACACCCTAGAGGGCACTGTATCATGTTTTCTCCACTGGAAGGGCACCCTAGAGGGCACTTTTTCATGATTTCTTCCCTGGAATGACACCCTAGAGGGCGCTTCACCATGTTTTATCCACTGGAAGAGCACCCTAGAGGACACTTTTTCATGTTTTCTCCACTAGAAGAACACCCTAGAGGGCAATTTATCACATTTTCTCCACTGGAAGGGCACCTTAGAGTGCGCTTCATCACGTTTCCTCCACTGGAAGGACACCCTAGAGGGCAATTTATCACATTTTCTCCACTGGAAGGGCACCTTAGAGGGCACTTTATCACGTTTTCTCCACTGGAAGGACACTTTATCATGTTTTATCTACCATAGAGGCATCTAAAAGGGCACTTTTGCTGCAGTTTGTTCAAACATGGGGGCACCGAGGGGGGGCAGTCGCCCCACCCCTGCCTCCCCTTGAGTCCACCAGTGGTATTCTGTGTATTTACACCTGCCCACACACACACACACACACACACACACACACACACACACACAGAGACACACACACACACACACACACACACACACGCACACACTATTTAGACCAATGATCCATCAGTGTAGCCACTCCTTGCAGTGCTCCTGCTGGTCCCTTGCTGACTCATGCGGTGTGGCTCGCTTTGGGGTTTTCCACAGTAACGGGAGAAGTCGCTACACAATCAACCCTTTATTCCTGACCTGCACTGATCCCCACAGCCACACACACAGCTCACGCACACGTACACACACACTGCTATATTCTTGACAAACAAAACATGCTTGAATGAACAATATATAAAGGTTTCGCTAACGAGAGTCTGCTGATGTTGAGACCTTGCTGAATTTCATGCTGGGTGTGCACGTTAGGCTTCTGTAGGTGAGTATGTGTGGGTGGATGTTTGTGTGCACATGCCTCAGGCTCAGTGTGCTTCTCATTAGTCCTCCACACTGCTCAGAACAAAAGGTGTCCTGACTTCAGCACACACGCAAGAGCAGGAGAGCAATGCCACAGTGTGTATGTGTGTGTGTGTGTGTGTCTGGGGATGTGTGTATTTTCCAGAGGCTATAACAGCAAGGTTACACCACAACTGGAAACAGATGAGCTTAGCAATTAATGGGCTGAACCTAAAATAAATAGCAGCTGACTGTTTAGCTCTATTATATGCTGCAGCGTAGAGAACTGAAGCATTGTTCGGAAAATAGAAACACCTCAGAATTACCGACAAAAATGTGTTTAATCTTAAAGTGTGTAATACTGTACATGGTTTCTGCAAATATATAGAATACAATGTGCAATGAATATGAGCGAAAATATTCTCTTCTTCATGTTCAACTTTAGAAAAAGCATGCAGATCTGTTCAGTCAATAGCAAAAGTTGAATTCAAAGCCAGTCGGACAGCGATGCGTTCCCATCAAAAGCAAGACTGAAGAAATAAAGTGACTCCTGTTTCGTTAGAAAACGTGGAAGGAAAATGGAAGATATTTGTTGAAACATCAAGGCACAAAGGTTAAAGAGTGTCCCTGCTCCACAGTCTCTGTCCAAACAACGCCATATTTTCCTTATGAAGCGGCCTCCACGATGACCTCAGAAAAAAACTCTTTTATCCATACAGGATATCAGATTCCTTTGTATGAATAAAGTCATGTAAGACAAGAAGAGCGTCTATGACACTTGTTCTCGGTCCTTTAATCCATATTCGCCGATGGCCGCTCTGTACATCCCATTATCAAGCTGATGGATCTTGCGTCCTCTACCCTTCTCCACTCTGATTGGTTCACTCCCCAAAAAAGTAGAAAGCCTGGAGAAAAAGAGAAAAGCAGCATTTTAAATATTCAATTCTTACTTTATATATTTGACATAGGGCTGCTTTTACGAAGTCCATTTGTATTATGAGTTATGTTACGCTGCTGTTACCACGGCTACTGAGTTAATTTGGGCACTTGACTACTGCAGCTCTCTTAAGGAAGCATCGCTGTGGATTCCTGGACTGTGAGCTCATAGTTCAGACTTACACACGCAGTTCATGAACATTTGAGATTTCAGTGCAGTAAATGACACATTTGTTGTTGTCATGTGATGGCACTGATTGTGTCCCTAAATGTGGAAAAGCTGGAGAAAAAAAAATGTTTTGGGCGCTTAGCTATGGTCACGCCAAATTGTCTTATGTCGGCTAAATACATGAGAGAAGGCTGTGTGTGTGCATGTGTGTGTGTGTGTTTAAAAATACTTGGTGCCTAGTGAGGGAGAGGCAGGCAGATGTTATTTTGGAGGCTCACATTGCATCGTAATTATGTCCTGGAGTGAGAGCGGGTTTGTGTCCTAAGACGACTGTGGTGGTGCAGTTGAGGCCCATGATGACCATAATGAGGAACACGACTTTGACTCCACAGTGTGGAACATCTAAACACTGAGGTGGAACTTGTAAATAAGCTTGAGTGCTTCTCTGCCATGTGCCACCTCATTTCCCGGCAGTCTTGGATGTTTTCATTCCACTACTTCACCTTGTTTCAACAACTAGCACCCCTTCAACCACCACAGGAGAGATGATCAGTGGAGTCAGCGGCTGCTTTGATTGGACACTTTGGGGTTTTTAATGATGAAATGTATATATTTATTTACCCTTGATGTGTTTAAGTGATGCTTTGACTTGGGTTTCCCTGGTATACTGTGAACCTGAGACATTCCAGCTATATATGGGAGTCCCCCAAACCCAAAATAAATACATATGTAAAAGCACTAAATACCATAATAAACCTTCTCAAACCTATTGTTATACCTATTATTATAATTCTTATTCAGCTCGTCAATCATTAGATCTTAATCCTCCTAAATTTCTCACTAGTAGAGGTCAATTTTCAATAAGTGTTAGGGGAACCAAATTATGGAGTAGCTTTTCACATCTATCAATAAACTGTTCACATCTATTATATGTTTGAAAAGATGCTTAAAGGGTCACATTGCTCACATATTTACGGAAAGTTTATCCCCTTTTCTCATTTTATTGTGTCTTTTTTGTCCTGATATTTCAGTGGATTTTTATATTGTTCTTGTGGACTTCTTTTTGCTCGGGTCCTGATCCCAGTAAGCCTTTGAGTACTCTTTGTCATGTTTTTGTTATGTCTGTCTCTTGTCTGTCCTCTACCTTATTGTCAATACGGATGTCATCCTCTATTTTTGCTGCAAAACAAATCTACCTACGGGTACAAATAAAGTCACCTGAACCTGATTTCTTGTCTTTTTTATATATATATATTTATTGTTATTGTTATATATATATCTTGCTATAATTGTTTGTCATCATAATTATGTAGACATATTATTTCTGTATATTAATCGTGTGTTTTCTATAACATTGTGACATTTTAACACTATTGAGATGGAGGCTTCAAATAAGCCTTTTCCTACACTGTATATTATTCATTTTTGTGTTATGTTTGTGTAGTCTTAATTTGTGCAAAATAAATAAATAAATTAATAAATAGATAAATTAATAAATAAATTAATAAATACATGAATAAATTAATAAATAAATAGATACATGAATAAATAAATAGTTGGCTGCATTTTGGGGACAACCCAAGTCTAAATTCACCTCCACCCCAGCGAGGAAGACTTACCTTCACCCACCAGGTCAGAGCTCCTCATCCTCCCCAGTGCTGCCCAGGTGCACCGTGGACAGGTGTACCGTGGACAGGTGTCTGTTCCGTCCCGTCTGCACGGCCTGCAGGTTCTTGTGTCTCACCAGAGCCAAAGCGATCTCTGCGTTCCACGCGGTGCCGTCCTGCGGACACCGGAAGTCAATCTCCTTCCCCGTCGCCATGACCACGGTGAAATACACCAGCCCTCGCTTGTACTCCACGCAGTCCACCGTGGCCATGCGCTCAAAGCGGAGCTCCTTGGCTCTGGAGCCCCACACACCTCCAGCATCACCTCCACCTCCACCTTTGCAGTTGTGCAGCCGGAGTCCTTCCTCTGTGAGCACGCAGCGCTTCTTCTTCCACAGCTGGAGGAGTCCGCTGCTGCGCTTCTCCAGCAGCCCGTCTCTCATCACTTTGGCCGGGTAAGACATGACCACACTGAGCCCAAAAGTTAAGACTAGTCTTCAGCAGTGATGCGTCTCAAGATGTACCCATTAAATACTCATGTCATCGGAAAACGCATCTGCTTGAGCTGACATTAATACAACAGCTCCTCATGTAGTGCGCGTAAATCCAATCCATGCGCAATGACAACACTCCGTGGAGGCTGGTAGTGCTGGTCTGCCTGGATATGTTTGAACATGCCCGGCTTCACTGTGGTCCAACCACGCCTTCTTCATGGTGACGGCACTAGGAGGAGAGAGATCCGGGCTGTTTATATGACATATACCCTGCAGCACTGTGACCATTTAGCAAAAAGGCTGTGGAAGGACTTAAGAATTTCCCAGTAAAATAACAGTAAAGAACTGGCAGCAGGATTGCCTTTATGTTACTGTAAAATTAACATTATTATACTTTCGCTGAAATTTACAGCTTTGTACTGTTAATGAAAAATACTGTTTTTTTGTTTTTTTTTATTAATTTCACAGTATTTTACAGTTAATTTACTGTTTAAAGATACATTATATAGCTGTTTTTCACCTTTATTTTACATTATCTTACTGATAATACACTATTTAGGTTGTATTTTTTACATACATTTTAATAAACATTATTTTTTTGCCTAAATTAATAGACTTAGCAGGTTACAGACATAGGAATAGTCACACTAAATACAATTAAAGGCACTTGTTAGGAAAAAGGCTATAATAGACTTGTTGACACTTTTCCCAAAAATGTCTGTCTATAGCTGGCTACAAGCACAGAATGCAAACCAGAACAACATGTGAATGAAGAACAGAGCTAATTCACTGATTTTCCAATCATGTACAATGTACAAGAAGGTAAGTCTTCCTTGGGTGGAGGTGAATTAGACTGGGGTTGTCCCCAAAATGCAGCCAATTATTTATTGTGCAGATCAGGTCCCAGAATTAAAAAAATACTGCATGAAACTGTTACTGATGATACTTTAGACAGTTGATGTTGTTTTTTAAGAATGCATTATAGTGCAGTTAAAAAACGGCCTATGAGCGTAATTGAACAGGTTTTCTTTTGTATTAACAGTAAAGCACTGTTTTTAGCAATAACAGGTTAATACTGTTGAAATCCTGCTGTAAATTAACAGCAATTGTTTACAGTGTAGATTCATTATTGATAATATTGACCCTGATTTTATTCTATGTCTAGAGAATGTTTTGCTTGGTTTCCATAAAGTTAACAGTAAAATCAAAGAACATTATATTATTAATCTGATTATTCTCTTAGCTAAATTTCATATACATAAATCCAAATTTAGTAAATCTAAACCTTAATTTTTTTGTATGCTGGAAGCATTCACAACATAGCCTATGTTATTCTACTGAGTTTCTTTTTCTTTTTCGTCAGACCACCGTTTTTTGCAACGCTACTCGTTCCACATTTTTCAGCATAGAAACTCCATTCAAACATCAAAACGTGCAGCTCAATTAGGACATGATGGCTATTACTTTTCACATTCATAACTTTCATATTTTCAGAACTATTAACCATAATTCATCAAAAATTCTCCATTGAAATGAATGGACGACATGTTCAGAATTTAATCATTTTCAACACACTTTCACCTAGAAACTCCATTCAAACTGTAAAATGATCCACATCTTCCATAGATTCTGGCTATTATTCAACTTTCATTCATCCCATTTGTACTTTTTTAAATATTTAACTTTGTTTGGAGCTTGGTAAAATTCCCCTTTTTGTATGTTAACAGGAAACTAGAGATTCACCTATTTTTTCAAAATAAAAGCCCCGGAAGGGAACTTTCTCAACAGGGAACTGATTCTGTATCCTTCTTCATAAAGATTAACGCCAGCAATGCAGTTTAGCATCAGCTATTCAAAAACCTTAAAATATTCCACATCTTTTATACACTATTGGTATTATTTCACTTTTCAATGATATTCATGCAAATTAAACCCATTCCCACTTTTCCAACTATTCCTACTACTTCACCTTCTTCTCACAACATTTAAGCCAGCATTACAGCGTAGGGTCAGCTCTTCAGCATCTAGCATTCACACCGCAATTTCTTCAGAAATTGCTTTTTCTAGTTATTGATAATATTGACCCTGATTTTATTCTATGTCTAGAGAATGTTTTGTTTGGTTTTCATAAAGGTAACAGTAAAATCAAAGAACATTCATATACATAAATCCAAATTTAGTAAATCTAAACCTTCATTATTTTTTGTATTTGAACATGAAACCAAACAATACATTAAATTGATTCTCTCCTCCGAAAACAAAAAAAGCTATTAAGACGGTAACTTTATGCACCTCCTTTAATATATTTATCTAAATGTTTATTTTCCCTGGCTTTGTACTTGTAAGCTGTTTATCCCCTGGCATCTGTTATTTTTTCTTGTTGTTCCTTTTACAGTTTTGCACATGTCTTTGTAATTGAACCTGTATGACCAGTTTGTGAAATAAAGGCAATACAAAAAAAAATGACATACCCTGCGCGTGTGTGTGGTGCGCATGCGCGTAAAGACAGTGTGATCTTACAGCACTGTGTTTTGTGTTTTCAACAGAAATACAGGTATGTGGTGGGTTTATAGCCACCTCCCACTGATAGGTCACAGTGTGCCACACACATGTCAGCCAGTAAACTTCAAAATAAGTCATTTAAATCACATTAACCTGCCCTTTTCAAGTTCCTAAAGTGTTTAAGACAAACTGCTTCATTGTGTGTCTCTTTTGAGAGAGCTGGAATGTGAGTGGGTGGATAAATAAGTCAGAGATGTTGTAATATGTGAGTGTGTGAGGTAAGAAATAATGTTTTTAGATAGAAACAAATGACTAATCAGTCAATTACTAATCATTTTTTGTCATTTAGTGTATTTGCAACAGTGTTTTTTAGCAATCCCATCTGTTATATTCTTATATACATTTTATACAATACACCTTATAAAAACATTCACACATCCTAATGTGTGTGAAACCAATGCATGGGAACTGAATGTAGTGATTAGAATCAAATTAAGTGGAGGAACTGGTTACATTTTTAATGACAAACTTCAAAGCCTCGCTGGTTTCACTTCACTGTTCTCATAAAGCTTAATTAAGGCACTTAAAACAAAATGTTTCCATTCTTCAGATGCTTGACTGGTAGCATTGCCCTAATGTGACTTTATGATGGGTGGAGTGAAACTGTAATTCCCCCAAACTTTATAAGATACTGTCTGTAGGCTACTGGACTTATCCCAGCGGTGTGATGTGTCACTGCAATGTTATGAGATGAATGGATGCAATGTGACACGTGACATTTCTTGAAACTTTAACACATAACGTCATCCACCGATACTTTAACGGTACTTCCCTATTCCTTACACACACACACTCACATGTTTAATGCAATTAAGAAAAAAACTGGCACTAAAATCTTTCAACTTTATTTATTATCATGCTGTATGGAAAGCATTACATGTACATTTAAAAAAAAAAAAAAGCAGCATTTACTCTATTACATATAATATTATCATTATGATACTGAGATGTCATTTGCAGAGGGAAAAACTGTGTAAAAGGTGCAAATCATCAATGCAGCGTTAAAAGTAATGTTTCAGTATTAAGCATGGGTTATGTTTATCAATATTTACTGTAACAGCACTTGTTGTAATCATCTTTGGCCTACATGAGGCAGAGGTGGTGTTATAAACTGGGGAAAAAAAGTTCGGAAACTTGTGTTTGGTGGATTATTTCTCTGTTGTTACAATGCTAATTGGCATTGTATTTTACATGGTTGGAAAGCCTGTTTATTTACCTTCACAATGATGTCCAACTTGTAAGGATCATGCATTTGTGGGATGAGCAGCACAGCTGATTATGTGGGTAGCGCCCAAGAAAAATGTGCCAAAATGCTCTGCCAATGGTAAACAGTGTATTCTCATGTTGGAATTGACTCTTGTTTTGAGTTGTTTGGTGGATTGGATGATTGAACTCTCTATCAGTAACAAGGAACAAACAAGACATATTGGCAATTTTACACTTTATTCATTTAATACATATGTGGACTTGTTACTGATAGAGAGTTAAATCATCCAATCCACCAAACAACTCAAAACAAGAGTCAATTCAAACAGGAGAATACACTGTTTACCATTGGCAGAGCATTTTGGCAATTTTTTCTTGGGTGCTACTCACATAATCAGCTGTGCTGCTCATCCCACAAATGCATGATCCTTACAAGTTGGACATCATTGTGAAGGTAAATAAAGCGGCTTTCCAACCATGTAAAATACAATGCCAATTAGCATTGTGACAACAGAGACATAATCGACCAAACAAAAATTTCCAAACTTTGTTTTCCCAGTTGATTTCACACACTGTACAATCTCATGTTGCAGGTGCGTGTTGACTGGCAGCAGTCTGCCCTCTGCAGGATGAAGACAGTAGTGCAGCTGTCTGGAGACCTGCTGCCATTGAAGAGCTCAGTGTGTCTCTACTGAGTGTGTGACAGCGCTCCAGCTCCAATTCCATAACCAAATCCCTTGGGACCAAAGTTTTTGCCATAACAGGCTGTTGGAAAGAAAGAAAAGGTAATCTGTCAATAAACACTCCACGCTATAAGGTGTTAACATCATATCCTTCAGTTATTATTAACCACAGTTGGTGCATCACATGTGTTAGCATTCGAGTCATGTGCTACACACATGCACATTCGCTTATGCACATACATTTCTTGTCTTTTTTTTTTATTGTTATTGTTATATATATCTTGTTATAATTGTTTGTCATCACTAAGACATGTTATTTCTGTATATTAATCGTGTGTTTTCTATAACATTGTGACATTTTAACACTATTGAGGTGGAGGCTTCAAATAAGCCTCTTCCTGCACTGTATATTATTTATTTTTTTGTTATGTTTGTGTTTAGTCTTAATTTGTGCAAAATAAATAAATAAATAATCAGCTGCATTTTGGACTGTTGTACATTACAATTTCAGAAAAACCGGAATAAGTCATTCAGCATGAAAAAAGCATAGAAAAATGACTAATCGACTAAAGAAATCCCAGTCGACTAAGACCAAAATGACCGATTAGTCGACTAATGGGGGGCAGCCCTAAATTACACATATGCTTTTTCTGCCTCCTCCTGTAGTTTCATTGTTTTTCCTGCAAACGTTCACCCAAAGAGAAATAATGTACGACTCCAGTAATGTCACAAAGTCAGAATGGGGCATACTGCCTCTGTAGAAATGCAGGTAATGAGCCCTTTTCACAACAGACACTTTGACATGTCATAGCAGGAAAGTAAAGGCGTGAAGATGGCTCCATGAAGTGACCCAGTGAGCCATATCAGTGAGTGAACATGCACAATACCAGATCCCTGGAACTGGCTCCCCTGAAATGCAGCCATCATCAATGTTTTCCTGCTTTGACATGTCAAAATGTCTGCCATGAAAGTGGTTTATTGACTACCCAGCGATGTGTGATAAAAATGATTACCCAAACTAGGTCTGGCATAACATTTCAAAAGATAAACCAGGTTTGTTTGCAAAAAAAGTGTGTTCAAGTTTGGACAGAAGCTTCGTGTCATGCGCTGTTTGCTTTCTTCCTTATTAGAATAAGTCAATACATGCAATACAAGAACTTGAACTGAATGAACACCCTGCAAAATGCTAAACATAAAAAAAACTGGTATGTGGAGTGCTGAGCCATGTCTCGCAAATCAAAAATACAAAAACATTAAAGGAAGGAGTTTAATAAATTAAATATTTTTTAGCTATTTTTCTTATTCCATACTTGAGGATATCTTTATATATATATATATAAGAGGGCCCTCTGCTGTATTCTTGTGTTTATTTCAACTCAGTCACTCATTCACAGGCCACTAACAAAACATAGCAGATCATTTTCTCTCATTTAAGACTGTGAATTTGAATGTTTCATGCAATCATTTCCCCCCCTAGTTTATGATGTCTCTTTTTAATAGTCACACTGTGTATGTTGTGTTCTCACTGTATCACATGTCATAATCTCTTTCAGACAAATGCAGCCTGAATGGATCAACACGGGTCATCCTGCCTGGCTTCACCACTCTGGACCAGCAACGAAAACAGGTCTGACACAAAATTACTAGTCAGTAAAACCAATATATATATATATATACACTGTCTATATATATATATATAGACAGTGTATATACTGCTTATAATAGATCTTATGGTCTTATTGGACGCAACATCTAGGCCTCTTGGCCATGAATTAAATCTGAGTGAACTTGAACACCATTGTAAGTGTATGTTATTAAGTTTCCATTAAAGGTCACATATTATGCTCATTTCCAGGTTCATAGATGTATTTTAATGTTGCACTAGAACATGTTTACATGCTGCAATGTTCAAAAAACCCTTTATTCTTCTCATACTGCAGCCTGAGTCTGCCTGCCTCAGAGACTAATTCAGCCTCTGTCTGAAAACCACTGATTCACAGCCTGTCTCCTCCCACTCTGCTCTGATTGGTCAGCGTTTTCTGTCAATCAAACTTCCTCAACACCCTCCCCCTCCCTCCCGGAGAAGCTCTCTCTCTCGTCTCTCTCTCTCTCTCTCTCTCTCTCGAGAGAGAGAGAGACGAGTAGAGAGATAGGAGCTAGAATAGAGCTTATAAACCACTTTAAAGTTTATAAACCAGAAACTTCACCCAGCGCACGTTACCGGAGGAATCTGATCAGAAATCGGCGACACATGATGAACATCTGCGGTCCAGATTCCAGGTTCTCCTGACGGTTTCTCTCAGGTAAATAATACTATTTATAGCTCTGTTAGTTAGCTCAGTGTTTACCTCATGCATCAACTCTGTAAACCGTAAACATACACTCTGTTTTACGTCTGTCTTTACAGATCCATCTGTGAGAAATGACCGACAGAATCATCCCAGAGGAGAGCAGACAGCTGTGAGCAGATGGCTCTGTTTACATGGAGATACAAAGCTAACCCGTTAGCATGTAGCTAAATGCTAACGGGTTAGCTACATGCTACCGCTATGACACGGTGTGTAAACACAGCGACCATCAGGGTGGAAAATAGAAGATGTGAAACAGTAGTCAGTTCATTATTTCTGCTAAAAGATAAATGTATGGAAGATCAGAGTAATGGTATATTATTTACAGTAGTAGCTGTCTCTGTGTTACCATGACTACAGACCACCGGAGCTTAGCTTACCATAGTTTACCAGAGCTGAAAGACTTTCTCCTGTACCATGTCACATAACTAACTAACAGGTGAGATGATTACAAATGCTGTGAATAATTAATATTGTCATCTGTCAACTCAAATAAAGTTTGACTGTGAAACAGAAATGTGTTGTGTTGCTTACAAGTCACTATTTACTACCTGTACTCTTCTACATGCATGACATCAAATATATATAATATATAAATATCATCTGTTTAAACAGTGTAATTACATAAAGCCTTTGTGAAAGAACATGTTATATTTAGATGATGGGAGTACATGAAGCCTGTTCTGCTGGTTCTTGCAGACTTTGCTCAAGTTAGGTTGAGGAGGAGAGACAGTGACGCGCTGTGGGGCGGGGTCAGCTACTGAAGGTTCTCTCTGGTTCGACCAGGAAACCCTTATATGGCTTGCATTTCTCTAATGACGTCAGAAGAGAAGGAAAAAAAGCGATTTTTTTTTCTGCACCCATTTCCGGACAAACGGAGGAGGAGAAAAAGAGAGAGGATGGTCTTTTATGATACTATGGTGGCCTGTAGACACACTGGGGACAGATATTGATGTTTAAAAGACATGGAAAAGTGCATTTTGCATAATAGGTGACCTTTAAGAGACCAAAGTAATAAAATAAACCCTATACAATTACAAAACCTTTTTATATTAGGTGTGGTATATTTGAATGGTTTAGTAGTTTAGCAGACGTGTATGGTACCCCCCACCCCTCCCCCCCGAATATCCGAATCCCAAAATTGAAAACCAAATACCTACCCAACGAATGAATAGCTAAATAATCAAGTCCAGCCCTATTCCACTAGCAGTATTTCTGCATAGGAAGTGAAGTCTTACCTTTGCAGTAGATTTCTCCATTGTTATCAGCTAGTGTGGTCGACTCAAGGCTCTTATTACACTCGACACAGGTGAAACATCCAATCTTATGCCATGACTGTAAATAAATACAAATCTAATTAAATATAAAATATAAATATAAATACAATATTCATTTTTAAATGGGTGTATTTTTTGCACGCATGCCCATGTGTGTGTGTGTTTTTTCTTACACTCCCAGCTCCGATCACTTTCTCAGCAGCGTAGACGGCCTTGCCACAGCGAGGGCACTTGTCTGACCCTCCGAACTTCTGAGCCAGCCTGGATGGGTTTGGGTTGCTGCTGCTGGGACGATGAGGAACAGGTCTGACGGAGACAGAGAGAAACCGTGGATAACAGGCCTTTAAAAGAGATAAAGAAGTGTGTGTGTGTTTGTTCGTTACTCACTCTTCATGCTTAATACCCAGAGCCTCTCCCTTGTCCATGCTGAGCGTCCCTGCTCCCTGACCATAACCGTAGCCTTTTGGCCCGTGCTTCTTGCCGTAGCACGCCTTGCAGTAGACTTCCTCCTGATGAACAGCCACAGTTGTGCTGTCCAAGTTCTTCCTACACACCACTGCAAAAACAGACACATTTACATGCACACACACAATAACACACATGCGGTACATGTGTATTATTCTTTTGCATATTATTGCACATGTTTTTGAGCACATTCATGTATTGAGATAGGCTAACATAACAGTTTCCTTTTATGGAATAGCTCTATTGAAGAAGCATGTTCTCATCTAAATGCCATCACAGGAATGTTCAATTATAACGCAGGAACACAAATAACTCAAGAACTCCATGAACCTACATATTTTTCAAGTTGAGGCAGAGGAACACTTTGTTTTTATGATTTATTTCAGTAATTATCTTTTAATGGTATTTCTTTTTGTACAGTTATGATGCATGATTTTTAGATAGGAAAAATATATCCTTAACTGCTGTAAGGTAGGTAGATTAAACTTTTTTTTTTGTTTTAATCAACAATATGTGTCAAGTTTAGGCCTCTGAAAATCAAACAGTCAAGCAGTGGTTCCCAACCTATTTTCCTTCAAGGCCCCCTACTTGTATTTAAGAAAAGCTGAGCCCCCCCGACGTCATCACCAAAAAAATTACAAATCCTCCAACAAAATCCTGTTTGAATAAAGTGATTTAGTACAGATGAGTATTTTTTCTTTATCAAATCATCTTTCTTTGATGAATAGAACTCGTCAGTTTTTGTCAACATAAATAAAGTGATGACGTCTTGACGGATTTGTAAAGACTTAATTAATTTGCTATAATAGTGTAAGAGCCAAAATAAATTTTTGTTATTGTGGTTAAATAAATGTAATTTATGGTGCATCCCTTTCTGTATGTCAAGCGGGAGAGCAAATAAGTTTTTGACTGCAGTGAAAATGATTTTTTTGAAAGGGTAAACCCCAACAAACATGGATTGAAGCAGAATATTACGTTAGATTTTGACACAACAGATTATCATTTTAGTTATACAACCCGGAGCAGACAAATCCTGGCGCATACTCACTAATTTACACCAATATACAAATTTCATAAAGGAGGATATCTATTATGAAGAGGAAATTATACATATTTATGCTTATAAATATTAACACTATCTTGACCCCCCCCCGTTCACATTAGGTTAGTGTTACTCGTGACTGTAAAGGCAAGTGACAAGTGTCACATGTTCAGCGGTTTCCACGGTGACAATGACAGGAAGAAGCAAAGAGTTTACTCACTGCACAGGAAGCAGGACTTGTGGAAGCTCCGCCCATCACAGAGAACCTCTTCTGCAAAGTAAACGGTCTTCTGACAGCAGCCACATTTGTTTCCTCCTCCTAATGGCATCCTTTAGTAATGCATGCAGCATGAACACAGACACACCAAAAAACACTGTGATAACAGTTTTTTTTTTTTTTTTTAACCATATCTTAATTGTCCAGAAGCTGTCCATAAAGACACAGCACCTTAACAAAGACCCAGAGACGGTGATTATTTCAGAGAGGAATAGCTAAAAAGTCTGTCACTGTGGCCAAAATAACTTTAAGTATATTCTTCCAAGGCATACAGTTAACATTTTATTTTCTTGACCTGGTTTAAAAGCCTGTAATTTACGTATGGAACTAGGCCTTAAAGGGTAACTTTGCTCTTCTTCAACATATTTTCCCATGTTTTTGTGTATAACTGACTAATAGGAACAAAAGTTTCTGAAACTGGTCCAGTATTGAGGGAGAACGCTGTAACTGGCGGCTGCTCACAGGCTGCAATAAGGTGCTATTGGGGCAAGCTGGCACCGTCATTTACGTCCACTAAAAGTGCTTGCTTTTGCCGTGACAGGCTTTGATTGTTATTATGCGTGTCTGACATTGTGGACAGAGTCTCACTCAAGGAGACGTCTCGTTCTGAAATCTGGTGAGGTGACGTGTAGCTGGAAGACAGAAAATAGGTTGAAAAATACCGAAATTGCCCTTTAAATAGAAAAATATATGAACAATGAACTAATAAATTCCTTTACACAACCATCAAGCGAACACATTTACAAGAGTTTCTGTTTTACGAAACCTGTTTAAACATTCAGATTTGGTCGCCTGTAATTTTGGCTTTGTAAAGCCAGACCCATGGACTGTAATTTCATTGCTGCCAGTTCTCTGCGGCTTCTGTGAAGAACCAGCAAGCCAGCAGTGAAGTAGAAAATACTAGAAGAATTCCTTCTTTTGTTGTTGTTGTTGTTAATCGGCTAGAGACGATAGTTGCTGTCTCTTGAAAACCTGAAGACCTGTAGTGTGGAAGTAATGTGAAAATGTGACTTTCCGAGGAGTCTGTAAAGTTGATGGAATGTGTAAGACCCTGGCATCGTGCCTGTTTCTACCCAGTGTGTTTCCCAGCATGACCCTCCCAGTCCAATCTCGTGTATCCGTATCCACATTCCTGACCGCGTAAACCCTCCCACCTCCCTGCCCCTGTCTCACTCCATCTACTCCCTGCCTGTCTGTCTCCTTCTGCATCACTTCTACAGACTTCTTAATATGAGCCGTATGGAAGTGTTAGGTCATTTTCCTATCACCCTTGGACACACTTCCTGTGTGTGCCAAATTATCTCTCTCCCTTTCTTTAAAAGTAAATACAACACCCCAAAATTAAACACAACTTCTTTACTGCTGACACCAGCATGGTACTTAATGTGAATATGAGCTCATTGTATAATACTAAATCATAGCTCGGAGTGAAGTAAATGGGTGGAGCGGTTTGTGTCTGGCTGCTGTTGCTGCTGCACTGTGTCTTTCCGTCATTGTGAGCACCAAATCTGTTTGTGGGGGTTATTCAAAGGCCAGACAGCGAAATATTAAATCAGATATGGGAATAATTGAAGAAAAGGTTCTGCTGTTTACAGGGATGTAACTGGAATCGATGGGGAATATCATCCCTGGTGATGTACATTCAGTATACATGTATGTTAATTAGTGTTATAATATATATACAGTATATCATTTATATATTATACAATAATAATAATCAATTTATCAGGATTCTCATGTTTGAAATGATTTTGCACATTGTCTATCACATACTGTACATACCATATAAAAGTTAAACCACAACCTAATTAATTAATAAATAAATAATAAGCCAATAAACAAAATGAGTTAGGTCACAAACTGATAAGCGAAAACACAGAAGTCTGAAATGAGTAAGATTCAGGGACACAAATGGTGAAGCAAAATAGGATGTGAAACATAGACACTAACTGACATTTTTAGAGTTTGCTTTCACTGCCAGTAAATGAAATGTCAGGAATATTTTTTGCACCAGTCATTGGTATCCTTTTTAGAGCTTTCCAGCAGCCCAACTAGGAAAATATGACTAGAAGTGGTAACTCAGAAGTCTCAAATAACTCTCTAACTCTTTCATGTTGTTTAACAGGCAAGACGATCAATGAGGAGCAGAAAAAATAAGGTAGACACTTGGACATGAGATGAGTGTTGTGGTGTGAAGATGACGCCAGGGCGAAGGACGTTAACAGAAGGTGAGAAAAAACAGGTTACCCAAGTCAATGTTTGTTAAGGTTTTCACAGACATGGGCTGCTTCGACATGTTATAACAAGTTATTGACGGTTAGTCAATCTGACCACAGAGGGGAAAGCATAGAGAGGAGACAAGATGATAAGTAATAAAGAGTATCCTCACTTGACACACTAGGAGGTTATTAGAGCCATAGCTCTGTTATACAATTAGGGCTCTTAGCTGGTCTTTCAGAGTTAAACATCAAAGCTTCCCTTCGACATGAATAATCCAGGTCTTTGCTAAATGATTTACGCAGTATTCCCTGGAGATGAATACATGTTGATAATTGTGGCTCTGCAGGCTTAGACATGTGGGGACGCAGACTGTTGTGCAGGAATGTTCAAATAAAGCAGTGAATGAGCGGTAAGAAGTGGACACAAATCAGGAAGTCCGTTTCGTGAAGTAAATGTGACTGCATGTGACATCTGTGTGATTTAGGCTTAGATTATTTGATCAGTAGGAGTTGCCTATACTATATACATGTATACACTTTGTTGCCCACACCAGAGAGCATACAGATCTTTGCATACTGTATTTGTTTTTCTTGTACAGTAGTGTTCCATATTGTGTTACTGTTTAACCACACGCTGTGATACCATTTGACAAACTCTAGTGCATGATAGCTGTTCAAACAAATGAGTCTCGTCTGACCTGACTTGCACGGAAAATACATTTACATTGTGGTAGAGTGTTTTTCCCATAATGCATCGGCACAAAGAGTAGGAAATAAGATACAGTAAGAATCAAGAAGGAAGCAAGAAAGCTTAAGCAGACTAATATATTAACATTGCTCACCTGCAGTTAGTAGTAGGTGCTGTCAGTCAGTGATGATGATGGACAGGTTGATCCCTGGTCGGAGAAATGAAGCACCGGGGTGTGTTCAGGAAACCAGCGGTTCAAAGTTAGGTGGAGGAGTCACACTTTTAGTCTGCAGGAGAAAAGTAGCTTCTCTTACTAACACAAATTCTATGACTTTATCCCGGTGATACAAGTAGACCCAGACAGAGTTGTTGGTTTGTGCATCCCCACGTCTCCACTGTTCCAGATGTGCTGAAAGGGAGGAGCTTCTGTTGTTACTGCTTCAGTCCACAAAGTTGTTGCGTGTTCAGCAACAGGGGAGTTTCTGACTGACTGGCCGAGCGAGAGAGAGAGAGAGAGAGAGAGAGAGAGAGAGAGGTGAATGGGGAGGGAACTTGGATTGAATAGCTGTGGTATTGTCAAGCGCAGTGGAAATATTTTATACCCACTAAGAATTAGAGCCAATAAGAAAGATGAACTATATGCAGAGGAAATATAGCCCAAAGACCAAAGACATTAGTACACTTTATGAGCACAGAAAAAGAAAAGTAGAAGAGTACAAGCTAAAGCATTTCAAATTCCTACATTTTTAAGGCATTTCCTCCTCCCTTTCCTTTTGTTTCGGATTACTGCAGGCCTCATTTAGTAATTTCCTTGCTGGTGTTAAATGGCCAGGATGCTAAAAGTAGGTTCATGCATAAAAATATCTTCGGTTACAGGCTGTGTTTTCCATGAAATCATGCAAAAGGCCTGCTCTTCAGACTATAAGAGAGATGTACAGAGCAATCAACCAGCAGTCAACCCTGCTGAACTGGGTGAACTCCACATTGTTGAAGCTGTTATGATGTTTACATTTTCTGTCTTTGTCTAAAAGCATTATGCCAGTTGTCTGGTGAGGGATAACATACCTGCATTGTGTCATATCCAATCTTGAGAATAGATAATAGGATTGTTAGGGAGGATACGTCCTTCTTGAATTACAAAGGCATGACCTCTACACCTAGATTAAAGCAGCAGTAAGAGTGGTTGAAAGTGAGTGTATACGCTTATGAAAACCATCAAGAATTATCTAGAAAGACTCTCTTATGTTCTCGATGTTTTCAGATTTTGCCCATGGGTGTTTTTTTCTTATGAGCCAGTAAATTCGGCACACTATTTTTTTGTCTAGAGGCTAACCTTTAATAGATAATCAGTTTGAAGTGTCAAATGGTAAATCATCTGTTTTCCCTCTTACCCAATAAATAGGACGCAATCTCAAAGTAATTCAGACTTTGTACTTTACCACCACAACCTTAAATGACCTTTAGGGACTAGCTGGTAAAGGTCACTCTGATATGCTTAATGGATGAGAAAGCATTAGTAGAAATGGATTGAGGAGCTGCTTGCTAATATCGACAGAGAGAGCAGAGTGGATGATGAGCATTCAGCTCTACAATGATTGACCTCTGCTACCATCATGCGGTCGTTGTGGGTACTGAACCTCAGTACAAAAGCTAGAAGGCCTACATACAAACACTGACTCTGTATACTGACTTGTATGTGCATTAACAGTGACAACACTGTTTGTCTGATTGTTTTAAATCTGCTCTATACAATATCCAGAGCATTATTATAGCTGTAAACAATGAATTGCTATGTAAAGATATAGAGGAGTAATGTCTACCTGAGCATAGAGGGATGTCGCTCTCCCTCCGTGTGTTATAATCTGAGCTTCTCCATGATTTGCTGTCATAGCTTGAGAGCCACGTGGAGGCAATAGAAATGCTCCCAATCTCGCATTAAGCACCTTTAAGTATCAATTAATATGCAGATTATTAAATGACAGGAAAAAGGGAATGTCACAGTTTCCCAAAGTCCAAAGTGACATCTTCAAATGTTGTGCTTTTTCTGAAAGACAGATATATTCTGTTATCTAGAAAATCAGCAAATATTGTCCAGCAAATATTAACATTTAAGTTGCTGGAGCCATAGATTTATGTTTACATTTATGTAAAAAAAGATTTTACACATCAAAATCTGTTTACAGGTCTTGGGGAATACTATTGCAAATTATGTGACAAAAGTTGTATAAAGACTCCAGAGGGAACTGCGCAGAATCGGATTAACTGCCTCAAGTGATGTCACTTGTTGTTGCAGAAGACTAAGATTTTGAAAATGAAAAGAATCTGGGTGTGGGGAGTTGCTGGAGGCTATTTTAGCAGCTATTACTTAAATTGTTGACTGAACTGTCACCAATCATGTTGCATTGTGGGTAATGTAGACGGCTGATCTTGAAAAGGAAGATAACGCGTGGATTAAAAAAGACGATACTGTCCGTTGTCCAATGTAATTGATAAAGATATAGGAACACCATGCTAAATCGATGGAGTACTCTTTTAAGTAAGTGATTATCGAAAAGGTTGCCAATGTACTGGCATATTAAATACTTATTTCAGCTCTATTCGAATTAGTCCTTACAAATGTGTTAGGAAGCAAGAATTGCAATAAGAATTGTAAAACGTGAGAAACAAATCCAGGAAAGACAAGTAATCAAAGATGGGTTTATTATACACATTATAACACACACACACACACACACACATACACACATTGGCAGGTTCAATTCAATCTACACACATTTAAAGTGAACACTATTCACTCACTGCCAAAACCGCTGTCACATGTCGACATGCATGCACACAAATCCTGATGAAAAGTTTTGTACGCAGTGTAATGCCTCGGCAACCTCAGCCTCTCAAAACACGTTAAAGCTGTCGGAAGTGTGGCCTCAACTATTTCCACCTTCATCACTGTGGCCGGCACCTCCCATCCTATCCAGAACTTTATGAGGCTCTTTAGCTCAGCTGGAGACACTGTGTTAAAAAAAAACAGATGTATAGTCAACACAGAATCTGCTGAAAACGCTTCATGCTAAAGATATCACAGTAACAGTGGTCGTACATACCGTCTCCAATAAATGTTTTCAAGTAGCCGGATACTCGACATACATCCGTGACATCGGACTCGCCAGTGTCTTGGACTTTGTAGCTCTCAAAGATGACGGTTATAGACGATGGCCATATGATGCAATCCAAGATTATCTGAAATCACACGCAACTCCAGCTGTATTCAAAATAATCTTTAATCCTCTTAGTGTTTGACATTGGTGCAATTTACAGTAAATGAGAACAATAATCTAGAGTCCAAGAAACCTTGTCTGAATAAAGGCCAGTTGTTTTCAGCATCGGCCTACTTAGATGTGCCGTTGCTGCTGTACCTGAGGTGTGACTTGTGCTTCTGATTCCCTGGGAAACAGGAGTCGGATTACATCTCTTCTGTGAATGAGAAGTGGCCACAGTCCCGTCTCTTTTAAGCCTTTTCGGAACTGATTGATTTGATGCCTCGTTCGCTCGACAACCTGCAATACGGCATAATGTACACAAAGTCACTCATCAGTAATCTTCTCTTTGATGCTTTAAAGTGGAAGTTAATGTAGTGAAAGTTTATTAACACTGCCAGATGTTTTGAGTGCATTTTCTGACCTCACCTCAATTGTAGATCTATGTAAGCAATTATTAAAGATGATCTATACCATTGATTCCCAACCTGGGGTCTGGGGCCCCCTTAAGGGCCGCCAAAGATCACAGAGGGTGCGCCAGGATTTGTCTGCTCTGAGGTTATCAAAATTAGATTTGCTCATGTATAACTAAAATCATAATAACACACTTCCTGGATAATTTATACAAAAGTCTGTCTATAAAACTATTTAAAAAGATATATTTTTTTGCAACTTGGTAGCAAAATCTAACAAAATATTCTGCTACAATCCATATTTGTCGGCGTTTAGCCTTTCAAAAACAACATTTTCACTGCAGTCAAAATCCTATTTGCTCTACCGCTTGGCGCACACAAAGCGAGACACACACCCGTATTAACGGGGCGTTCTAGCAGCAGTCTAACAGCACCATAAATGACATTTATTTAACCACAATAAGAAAAAATCTATTTTGGCTCTAACTCTAATATAGTAAATTTATTAAGTTGTTACCAAAAAAAAGATGACATTATATATCTGCATTCGCTCTGTCAGCACTGCTGCCTTTGTTTTCTCTGCACCGTTAGTTGGGAGCCGCCGGCTCAGCCGTCGCCATGTTGGGAGCCGTGCCGAGGCAATAAAAATGCTCCCAATCTGGCGTTTAGCACCTTTAAATATCTTCATATGTACCTTATTTTACGATATCAAAAGTAACTCCTAACCGATTGATGTGGATAGTTTAAAAACAAAAAGACACTCAGGCCTCTCGCTTAGTTGAAAGTTGTTGGAAGTAGTTGGAAGTTAAATTTTGATAACGTGTTGTTGGATTGTGTTGCGGATGCAGAGGGACTTCTGATGGTTGTGGCAATAGAGGGCGGGAATTGTCTTGAACGATAAACTGGAAAACAGACAGTGCCCATTTTGTTGTAGCTGTTCTGCTTATTAATCAGATTTTCTCCGATTTTGCTTGAGTTGACAAGTAAACAGATTTTGATGTCACTTTTTTAGATGTCCACTGTATTTGCGATAAATTGTGGAAATGGCAGGCAGCAAAAAGTGTTTGTTTCTGAGCCATTATCAAGATTGTTTGAAAGACATATGTCTCTATGATTAAAAATATAACAAGATAAGTATGTGGCAATACTCTTTAAGGACATGGTGAAATTTTACTGTATGTTATCTAAGGACAGGGGACTCGGTGTGTTCAGCACTAGTGTGGAGAAATTAGAATTAGCTTAGTAGCTGAAGTAGAGTAAATAGAAACACTTTGACATTACAGCATGCAAGAGCAGCTTCTCAGACAGCCATTTCCTGTTGGTGGCATTTGGTGCTGGCAGCTCCCACGACAGGGAGAGCTGATGGATGGCGTCAAATTCTTTTAATTCGGCATCTCCTTCAAGCTGGAATAAAACATAATGAAAAACATGTTTTATTCATGCAGCATGCATAGCATAAAGAACATTGATTGCAGTTTCATGAAGCAGAGTTCAGTGTGTTAAGTGACAGATAGAGAGAGCCTTTTAGTAGAAAATATAATATGTGTTTTTCATGTTGTGTGTTTATCACAGTTAAACTCACCATTTTCACAGCGTCTCGGATGTCGAGGTCGGGGCAGTCTCGTATTGTCACAGGAATTGTCTCCAGCGAACCTCCGAGGAGAATGTGAATAATGGCCGGGCTAAGACCCGGGAAACTCGGGCCGTGATGCAAGAAGGAATGGCCGATCATCCGGCCCGCGACTGTGAACATGTTATTGCAAAGAAGTTCATCTGAAACTGAGGGGACGAGGTGATCAGGCTCACCTTCGAAGATTTTGGTGATGGCTGCACCTCCTGCAAAAAAAAAGATTGAGGATTAAGAGAATATTTAGAGCACAAGGTTAATGACTAGAATGAAATAAATGAAGAAAAATGACCTTTGAGCCGAGTCAGTAAGTAAAAGTAGATTTTGATATTTTGATACTGAACTCTTAGTGTTTGTTGAATTAGACCCGTAGCTCACCTTTACTGAAATCTGATGAGCTGTGTTAGTGATTGTTACCGTAATCATTATCATAGATTTCACATAAATGGTCCGTCATCTGTTCTTTCAATTATTTAATTAAACCATCAAGATTTATTTTTTTCAGTTTTTCCGAGTGCTAAAAATAGAAAATAGTTTTCTTGTTTACTAGATGATCCAGATTTGACTAGGGCTGTATATTGGCAAGAATCTGGCGATACGATAGGCATCATGATACAGGGGTTACAACTCAATTTATTGTGATATATTGCAATACAGTAAGCAAATTTAATTTTAGGAAAACATAGTATAAAGTAACACACCACCATATACATAAAATCGGAACTGAGGGATCACAGTTGCATTTATCACAGTCCCTCTAACATACAAAATCATAATAATTAAAATAAAAGGGCTTGCAGGATTCTTTAGGTAAACAAATTATGTAAATATAAAAAGTAAAAGGCAGTGAAACATATTGTATATTTTTTTAACTAATAATTAAAAATCAATACAGTGAGATACTTTGAGAATCAATACAGTATCCCAAAGCATAATATCGCGATACTCAAGTGTATAAGCATTTTCTTACACCCCTAGATTTTATAGGCTAAATGAAATAATTGAATGAACAGATGATACTTGTGTGTGTGTGTGTGTCTAACCAAAGTTTATATGGAATCCACTCATGAGCTTGAAAATCACTGTTGACATCATGTGACGGTCGACCCCACTTCCTGTTGCAACGTCACCTGTGACGACACACACATTTTTTTGCGTAAATCACTCAACTGAGCATTGTGATGTTTTTTTTACTAGTTAAAGTAGTATTATTTACCTTGAAGCTTGCATCGAAGTGGCGACGTCCACCGAACGTTGTCTCTCTTGTAAAACGCAACTAAAGTTTGGTCTTGCTCCTCCTTGTCTTGTCTGATGTCCACACTCAGAAATAGGCTCTTTGAACCTCTGCTGCTGTGGAGAAGCTCTTGTGAAAATAGCCAACCAGCTTGTTTTGGATCTGACACTGTTCTCCATTCTGAGACAGCACCAAAAAGAGCAAAACAAGGAAAAAAAACATGAAATATACGCTGTCCACAAATGAAGGGACTCTAATGACTTTATATATAAAAAGATGAAAGAAAAGATGAAAGAAAAACATGTACCGCCTGTGGTACTTGTGATAATTTCCTCCTCCATTTCTGTAGATACTGACCCGATCATGATAGACAGTCCATTCCAACAATCTGAAAGAAAAGGATTTGTAGCGTAATAGGGTAAATGCCAAATGCTGTAAACAGATCCACTGTGCTTCAGATCGGCATCAAAGTGAGCTCAGTACTAGAGGATGTATATAACAGCCCTGTGCGTTTAAACAAGTCTTTACTAGAAACATGTTAAATAAAAGGGCTGCTGTTTTAGAGGTATGCAGCTTTTCTTGTGAGTGACCCTCAGGCAGGAGGGAAAAGAGAGTCATGTTTTACTGCTCCACAGCCTTTGAACTATTTAGATCTGGCCATTGGCTAGCAAAATTTCTATCTACAGTATGTTGCTTTTGACTTTTTCCTACATGTTCAATTCACATTTTATGTATGATTTTGGCATACGGATTGTCTATATTGTGATTTTATTATGTTGGTCTTAGTGCTGTCAGAATAACCACAATATTGCAATACCGCGCTAATGACATGCCAAGGGGATATTGACCGCCACAACCGCTATGTTCACATTTTCTCACAGTGGAGGAGGGGACAAATACCACAAAATCCAACCGTCACTTCATACATGTATGCGTGCTGAACAACAATGACGGAGGAGAAAATGAATGCACATAGACCTAGTCATAGTCCTCTCTCCCTACACGTGTTTCAACCATTCTCCTAATCCTACTCTACCATGTGCCGACATTTTTACTTCTGCAGATATTCTGTATCATAGCAACCAGACACAACCAAAGTGCGAAAAAAAACCGCTGTGCATCACTTGCCTTCTGTGTTCTGCATTTAACAATAAACAAGTATTTAATTTGTTTTAAAACTGTCATCTTTGTCATTTAAAAAACAACAACAATATACATAATAATAGCCTAACAATAAAGCTTCTTTATGTAGCACTAAAATCAGGATAAATAAAGTCATTTGCGAAACTAATACCACTAATACAGCATATTGCGCTCACCGCAGGGGAAATTCCTTTACCGACAGCCTTAGTTGGTCTATTTTGTACACGACATCTATTGCATGTCTGTCCGTCATGGGAGAGGGATCCCTCCTCAGTTGCTCTTCCTGAGGTTTCTTCTATTTTTTCCCCGTTAAAAGGGTTTGTTTGAGGAGTTGATTATATATCAAGCATACTGTTTCAATTTCAATTTATAAAAGTTTTTCTCTGTAAAATTTAGTGTTAAGATAAACTTGTAAGTACAATATAGTTTTTTTAGCAGGGTTAACTGAAAAATACTTTTAAATAGTCACGAATAAAAATGTGATTCTGATTCCCAGTTAATTATAGTTAATAAAGTTGATTACATTTTAGTCTTATGTTAGACGAAGAGAGAAATCAATCAGTAAGACAGATTCATGCAGGACCTGGAGAGTAACATGGAAAAAGAAAGAACAAGTAATGGTCAAAAGGAGGTTGCAGCTGTGCTTACCTGTGAAGATCTGTGACAGTGTCCCCTCCTTCTCCTGTGTCTTCTGTCAGTGCTGTCATTGGGTCTGGGTGGCAATTTCAACAGGCAGTAGTCTAAGCTGGTTTAACTTGTCAGTACAGGTATTGTAAACGCAGAAAGAGTCTATCTTAGCCTAAGGCGGCGACGTTTTTAAAGGCGACAGTCAACAGGCTCTGCTCGTAAAACAGGTCACAACTAGGACTGGGTCAAATGGTTGAAAACAATATTACAATATGAATTAGAATATGCCACCAGAAAGACACAAATAACAGCCATATGAAATGTGCAATTTCCCCACAATCCACAATATGTATGTATGTAATCCACAGATAAATATAGTCATGGTATACTGCAGTAGTTAGGAAAGGCAAGGTAGCTTTATTTATATAGCATATTTCAAACACAGAGGCAGTTCAATGCTTTACATAGGCAAAGAAAAGCATTAGAATGACATTTAAAAACAATAAATCCATTCAAGATATATGTAATCGTTGTCAGTTGCCTTTTGTAAACACGTAGCATTCAGTGGTGGCCCCTCCTCCTCGGCTCAACAAGGGAGAGAGCAGCGATGGTTGAGCGAGCAATAGAGTGAATGCAAAGAGGGAGTGGCGTTGGTGAGAACAAAAGTAGTGAATCAGAGAAACAAAACATTATTTTCTGATTGTTTCACGGCGGTTACGTTCTAAAGCACAAAGAAACACGACCACACCTGTGCACAACTCTGCGGGAAGTTGCCAGATTTTGAATTAAAGCCGGTTTCATCCTGTCTGCTGTGGCTCAGCGCTGCTCTCGGTCAAGGGGGTGGGGGGCACTGTCTGGAGCACATAAGAACACACAACCGGTTCTCATCCGTAAAATATACCCGCTTTGTATCTGACAGAGCTAAAGGGGGACTTGTGCCCATCGATGTATAATGCTTCGGTATCAAACGCCGAGGGGCATGACAAAGCGTCAGTCTTTGACGGCCTGCACACCTCGAGCGCTGTTATTGGCTGTTAGAGGCTGTTTGCTGAAGCCCAGAAACATCCTGAACACAGTTAAATAAGAAGGAAAGACAAAATACAGGCAGAAGGCAGCTCTCTAGATAAACACACCACCACACACTTCTAATGGGTGAGAAGTGATGATTGAGAGGGATTCTTTTTGTATCAGTCGATACATTGTTTTTTAGGACATTCTTGCATATTATACCTTTAAGGTAAAATAAAATATGAAATATGAGATAAAATTAAATAAAAAACAAATGGAATAGACCAGAAATACAGTTACAGCCACAGCACAGTTACAGTGGAGTAATAGTTGGTTAGTTCCATCTGTGTGCAACGTACTGTAGTAGCTAAAAGCAGCTTTGTTCTGACTCGAGGTACCACCCGTTGACCCTACTGGATTTATATTCTTCATGGAGATCAGAAATGTATTTTGGCGCAGGATTATTAAGTGATTTATGAACAACACTTCTTAAAATCTATTCTATAAGTAACTGGAAACCAGTGTTAAGGATTTAAGAACAGGAGTAGTGTACTCAGTTCTCTTGGTTCTAGCGCAGGCAGCAGCGTCCTGAATGCGCTGAAGTTGACCACACAGGAGACCGTTCTAATAGTCCACCCTGATGGAAATGAGGGCATAAATGACTTTCTCTTTAATCTTGTCCGCACATGAGACCTCTACTTCTTGCTGCTTGTTGTTTGAGATGATAAGATGCTGATTTAGTTATTGCATTGATGCAGCTTCTGAAGCTCAGATATGAGTCTTTTAAAATACCAATATTTCTAACTTGGATTCTCATCTTTATAGCTCTGGAATCAAGATGAGCCATAACTTTCATTCTTTCCTGCTTGTTGCCAAAACAGTGATTTCTGCCTTGTCTTTATTTAATTGAAGGACATTGAAATGCATTTACTTGCTCTAAGCATTTGGACCATAGACGTAAGAGTAAGACTCTACAGACATGCTATGTACAGTATGTATGAATGTTGGTGTGTCTGTCTATCTGTGTCATTTTGACGATGCACCTGTCAAGGGTGTGTCTCAAACATTTCTGCGATTCTGAAAGAATGAGCAAGAATGAAGATTTGTCTGTAGGCTTTGACAGTTTGGTTGAGTCAGAGACAAAGACTTTTGTTTAGGTGCTCTCGGTTTCTTAACTTCTACTCCAGTAGGCTTGATTCTCTTGGGTTCTAATCAGTTTATTACTTTGGAAGTGTTGCAGTATTGATGATCACAATTATTGACAAGAAAAAAAACTGAATCTAATTCTTGAAAAATGTACTACTATTTTTTTTACAGTATTCTTTCTTAGTTATCTTGTAAGTATAATAATACTCGTTGCTGTGATGTCAAATGAATGAAGATTCAGTTTTATAACAGCCTTAGTTTTTGCAATTGACAAACAACTTTGATAACAACAACAACTATGATCATGTGTTCAAATGTAGACTATACACACAATATACTGTATATATGACATTCAGCTCTGTCACTAAACCTTCTCAAAGTATGGATTCATCAGCAGGTCTGGTTCCTCTCAATACCATTAACACCCTCTCTGGCCTTGTGATGTGGAACCTTTCTGATGTTCAATCTGTTTAGTCTTACTGGCCTCATCTCAAACTGGGACACCCTAGTGCAGGCCTAGTCACGACCTCAATCCAGCCCATTGATCATTTATAAATATGAAGATAGAGTGGAGTGAAGATAGATAGGGTGAAGATATTGGATAAAACATCTGAAACTAGAAAACCCAAGGAATTGATTTGCTACCAACCATGTCATGTTACCTTGTCGGGAAGGAGATTAAATAACGCTCCAAAGTTAAGATACATTTTGGCGATTTTCAAAGGGGTCCCTTGACCTCTGACCTCTAGATATGTGAATGAAAAGGGTTCTATGGGTACCCACAAGTCTCCCCTTTACAGATTTGCCCACTTTGTTCTAATCACATGCAGTTTGGGGCAAAAAAAACATGCAGTTTTTTGCATGCAGTATAAATGTGTTTAATTAATTAATTAACTGCGGACTTACTATCTCCCCTTAAAGAACCCCTATAAAAGACAAAAACGGGTCCAAGTGGGTTCCAATAAGAGAGTTTATTTCTGTTCATAAATGTTACCACTCACACTGTTATGGACTATTAAAAGCAATATCATTATGTTTTTATTTAAATAACCTGCCTTCTATGTTTATGGGTGTTTACATTGTTAGATCATCAGAAGATCACCATTTTATTAGTAGGCTAATTTGCCCATTCATTAGTTATGTCTTGTTAAGCACAGAAATACTTCTTTTGTTAAGTTTTAACCCAGGCTGTGTAAGCGGAGGGAATTTAGGAGAGTCAAACTGAATTAAAAAGATGTTAAATACAACATTGTGTTTATGAAAACATCAACCTACTAAAATTAGAAAAGTGATTTGTTTTCACATTTAAATTCCTTGCTTTGCAGATCAGACATCAGACATCAGACACAGAAATGTAAATGTATACGTCCCTTTGGCACTTCACTGTTTTTCAAATCTGGCCCTTCTAAGAAAGTAATTGAATAGGCCTGCCTTAGTGTGTGATGAGGCACTCTGACGTCATCTAGTGTTAGCCGTAGGTACAGTACAGTCATACACAGAGACAAAATCAGCATGTTGCTGTGAACTTGGTGGATCGTGTCGTGTGGTCATTAGATACAAACTTTCACAGGGAACTGGTGACTTCCTCCAAGATACATTAACCTGTCGTGTTTTTCTATTTGTTCTTCATCACTACTTCTTCTGTCTTTTGTGTTACTTACTTTATTTTACTCGTCATCTCATTGAAACGACACAGCTGAGGCCCCATGCATCCAGACAGTCAACATGTTAGAGTAGCCCCCCCTCTCCATCCCTCCAGATGCCCCTCGGGGGGACAGTGACACAAGTGTCCCATTGTCACAACAGCATCTCTCAGGGGGGAGGACAGGCCTCGGGGGACGTCAGTAGATTAGCTATGACATTAACCCCCCCGGCCCCATAAAACACACACACACACACACACACACACACACACACACACACACACACACACACACACACACGCCCTTCACAGACGCTTGCACGCTCCTACCCATAATCCCTCTGTTACAAGTCACTTCCCGTTTCATGAGACAAAGCAACAGATCATGTGAGTGTGTTTTTTGCTTGTGGATGACTTTGGAGTGAGTTTCACACATATGGGAGCTAAAAACAAACAGAAGAGCGGCCTTGATATTAGAGTGAGTACTTGGAGGTGAGCAATTAAGTGATTATGGTCTACAGCATGAAGGGCATACTGTACTGTATGTGCATGTGTGTGGGGGAAAAGAGGGAGGGGGTGTTAGGTGGTCTGTATGTATGGGGGATGTGCTGTGCTTGTTGGGCTATTAGCTGTATCCTAATAGCATTTAGCAATTTATCATGGTTGGTTGATCAGTTGATGTATTTATTTGCATACTGCTGTATAACGGGACACAGTTTCCTTTATTTGTGTATCTCTTCAGATGAAGTCTTACAGACAAATTCAAGTGTTAGCCCAGCCTGTTCAATGCCTGATCAATATGTGATCATCCAGAGAGCTCTCAGGCTGTGCATTTACTGCAAGATCAAGACCGTTAAGACCCTCACAGACCGTTCAGTCTCATGATTGATTGAACACACACACACACACACCATGAGAAAAACAAGTTCTCAGAAATAAGCTGCCGGATGTACACTGTAAAAAAAAAGGGAGATTTGCAGAGATATTTTATGGATCTGATCCTGTTGTGTATCACAATCTTCATTAAATATTCAGCACAGTCCCTTATGTCAAGAGAGTGTCAAACTGTAAGCCAGCACAGCAGAAATATGAGAAGAGAGAGTTAGAGACTGAGATACAGAGAAAGATAGAAAGTGTCTGGGGAGAGGACAGGGATGGAGAAGCAAACAAGAAATCACAAAGTAAGCAGGTTTTTTTTCTATTAAACTTCAAAACACGTTGTGAATAAACAGAGGAACATCTGTTGTCCAGGAGTCAAAATAGCAAATAAAAAACGTTAGAGATGTTCCGATATCATTTTTTCCTTCCCGATACCAATTCTGATACCTGAACTTTCAGTATCGGCCAATACAGAGTACAGATCCGATACCAGTGTGATAAAAAATAAATATATATATATATATATATATATATATATATATACAGTATATATTATCATTATTATTTAACTTATATGAATAAGATCTTTGCTGTATTGTGCTCTTTCGCGTGATGCGTCTGCAAATGTTTTATAAGATTGCTGGTGTTGAAATTGGCATCATTGGTGCCGCCCCTCGAAACGGAAGTCTTACATACTGTACATATCGCCCTTTTACTTGTTGGCTTTTCCACTGTGAAATATTGCCAAATGGCTGACATTTTCCTCGCTCTGACTACCGTTACCCTCGCCACTAGCACCGCACTGTTGTTGTTGTTGTTTGATATCGTCATGCAAGCCCCCAGGAAGTGTGCTGGGCTTGATGCAAATGTTCATAGTGGCCAAACGGTGGTACTACAAAGTTGTAAAATGCATTAATAGCCGAATCCAGAGTTATTTCCCTTCCTCCGTTCATGTGAATGAGACCCAGACCGAGGGCTGGGAGTTGGAGTTAAAGGAAACGCTACTGCGCCTGCTCTATTGGCTCAATGGATGCGGAAGATCGCCGGATGATCCGGGTACTTTATCACTCGGCAGTTGGGCCATTTTGGATTCATGCGCCACTGAACAACTCTCATAGGAATGAACGGGAGCCCGCCTCCCAACGCTGTATCCAGTTCTCTTTATACAGCCATGTCATGACGTGACAAACTACATGCAATCAGTTCTTCTTCACTGCTCTAAAACTGTAGTTGCCAGTGGCAGCCAAGGATACATCCAATGAAGTCTACTGTTTTGGAGCGGCGAAGAAGAATTGATTTCTGGTTAAACAAGTTGATTTTTTTCTGGTTTAATAAATTATGGTATCAAATTGTCGCATAGACTGGCGTACTTGCCGACACCAAATTTTGTGCAATATCGGAAGAACTCTAAAAAACATCTTTGGAGCTTATCAAGTGGTTACTATGAATGATGAAATTGCTGTTTCACACCCCTGTTATTGCATCCAGCAACACTGAAGTTGTGTCTCACTGCTGTTACATTTAAACAACATGTTCCTCTGTTTGTAAAGCAGATCAGATGTTTCAAGGCGGCTGGCTACATGTGATGAGATTTTTACAGTCTGTGGTTTATGAGGATGGATAGCTAGACCGGTGGAAGCAGAATTCAAGGTCAGATCTGGGATGTATTTCATTACATCTGTATTTGTCCGCTGGGATTCGTTTGTACATGTTGATTTCTTCATCGCTCCCTCCTGTTTCCAGCCGCTCTCCTCTTTTGTATCTTCCCTTCTTTCATTAGAGACGTGTGACAAATTAGAGCAGTGATGGATGGGCTGTTCCTCCTTCAAGATGCTCTTTCGTGCAGGCATGCGCACTGAGTACAGACAGATATAGACATCAGATGTTATGTGCGTGTAATTCTGTGTGTTTATGCACATTTTCACGTGTCGTCAGCCGATCTATCATTAGCATACCGTGGGTTTCTGTCTTATTTCATCCGGCTTTCCCTGACCACCAATTAGACTTTGAATCCCCGATGATGGGGTTCAGCTTTTCACATGTGTGGCTACATCTGCTTAATTACCACGTATTACTCACACTATACAGACGGCCATGTGTGATGCTTCCTCCCCCCCGCCACACACACACACACACACACACACACACACACAAACCACACTCATCCAGCTAATGGACCAGCCTGTCTCTGCTTTTGCTTGGCTTATATTTCACCTCAGAGAGGGAGGGAGCATAGCCAACAGGTCCATTACTGAGAGAGAGAGAGAGAGAGAGATTGGGATTGTGATGAGGGGAGGAAAAAATAAAGAGAGAGAGGGGCGGGGATACGGCTGCGGGCGTACTGCGGCAGCAGCAGAGCGGCATGACGTGATAGAGGGGTGGAATGACAGACAGAGAGAGACACACACAAATGCACATGCTCGCTGCTCAGAGGCCCGCCAGGCAAAAGTAGACAGAAGCAAATTTGGCAGGGACCGAGCCAGACGCACTCAGCAGCATACAGATCAGAGACTTGCTGCTTTCTATCCTGATGCGTGCAGAGGGTGAGTGTAGCCTTGGTTAGTATTTTAAAATTGATTTTCATGCATTTGTCAGTGTTGCGTATCTCTCTCTTGTTTGTTTTTGTCCTCATATGTGTAACTATGAATGCCAGTTTCTGTGAACGGATCAATACAAATGTTTTAAAGGATGCTCACAGTGATGTCACAGTCAGCAGCGTATAGCGGAGAGATGGCAGGAGAGTGGAAGAGAGAGGTTAACAGAGATAAAAGGCAGAGCTTAAGTGGGATGAAAAGAGGGGATTGATAGAGGAGGGGGGGTATACCGTAACCAGGGGTGACGTGATGCGATCTGCCTGAGTCAGCGTTATATAGGGTAGGCTCTATGACTCAGTGCAGCATAGCATACTCTAATGTGTGTCCAATATATCAGTCAAGAGTGTTGGATGATGTGTGAAGAGTTGTAGTAGTGAATGGAGGGAAACTGTTTGTGCACACATGGGGATGTTTATTATGTTGTGCGTAGTCTGATTTGGCTCTCTCCTGTGGGTGCTTGTGTTTGTCTGGCTGTGCTTCTATAATGAGTGCAGCTGGAGCGAACGTGTGTGTTAGACATGCCTCATTCTCCCAGTTTGTGAATGATTCACATTCTCTGTAAATCTTGTGAAACGCCTGAACCGATGACTTCTCCATGTGGTTGAACCAGGCTGCAATGAAAACCTCGTAACACTTCAGTGAAGTGGTTTTTCCTCAGTGAATGAAGCAATTGCATAACTCCCCCTTGTATGAAATCAAAGATGCATTGTGATGAAGTTAACACCAAAACAAATTAACTATGTTTCTGTGCAGTTCCAACACGTTGTCATGCCAACTCGTCATATACTGACTAGGGCTGTCAAAGTTAACGCGATAATATTGCTAATAAAGCATTAACGCAACTTGCGATTTTTAGGTTGTGGCGGGCTCAGTTTTAAAGCAAGAGTGAAGATATTGGTGCCATATGAAACTAGAAAACCAAAGGAATCCATTGCTATCAACCATGCCATACTTGCTTGTTGCGAAGGAGGCTAAATAACGCTCCAAACTTAAGCTAAATTTCATACAAATTTTAAATACATGACAAGTTTCCCTTTAAGGTGCATTTTGAACAGATAAAAAAAAATGTGCGATTAATTTGTGATTAACTATGGACAATCATGTAATTAATCGCGATTAAATATTTTAATCGATTGACAGCCCTAATACTGACGCTTTGTCAGACCCCGAGGCGTCACTCTTTTCGGTCGCAGTAAACACGTGCTTAATGCTGTCAAGTAAACAAAAACACTTGCGTAGGTTCAGGCAATAAAACCACTATAGTTAGGTTTAGGAAAAAACAACATGGTTGGGCTTAAAACTACTACGTTTGTGCAGTGAAAGTGACACTGAACGTTGTGGACACAGGATATGAATGAAGGGACACGAACAGCGGTCACCTGGATGAAAGCTCTGTGTTGTTGGTCCCATCCACCTCACCTCCCGCCCGCCCGGTGTGTGACTTTTCGCTCTTAAAGCTAAGTCACCACACTCCCAGTGCACTTTCCCTGAGCGTTTGATATTTACGCAGATGGGTTTACATTGGAAGGCCTGGTGCATTTCATACCGGCGCTAAAGGGTGCGTTAAGCGCCGGTATCGAACGCCGACGGCCGCGACAGATCGTTGGTATTTGACACCCTGGGAATGAGAACGGGCTGGCAGTTCACAATCTGGAGATACAAGCTTTTTAGATGACTTAAATGCTACGCAAGTTGTGGCATTTTTATTGGGATGACAGACTATGTGTCATTGTAGGTCACTGTATGCCAAGTAAATTTCCATCTAGGTTACTGACTCATGATAACATAAACAGTCTCCAGTTCATTGTTCCAACAGACATATGTGTGTGAAATGACCTTTTTCCTCTAAAAGATGAGAGCACTGGTTTCATAGAAGAAAGTGACTTTGAAAATGAGTCACCTCGGTACAGGATGCCCCCTGATTGGCTGAAAATGTCGTTCCTGTTTGTCACAGCTTCCTGTCTCGATGAATGGAGAGGCAGTGCCGACCAATGGGAGGAGAGCGCTGAGGATGCAACAGTGATCCAGGAAAAAACAGCACCATTGTTTCTGGGACGTCGGAGAAGTGCGACCACCATCCTGAAGGCTCTGGCTGCTCGGCCTAACGGCGCACTGAAGGAGCCGGCGCCCCGTTGACAGGTAAGACACTCGTGACACTCTCATGACATCTAATAATAAGCCGTTTATGAGCTTGAGATGTTGTGACTTCTAAGAAAACTGTGCCTAACAGCACATTGGAGCGTTTTTGCACCTCTGTGTGTCACCAGCATATTGTAAGATGATTTATGACAGCACATTATCGCTGTTGTTTTTAGTTGTTGTCATTATGGAGGTAATTACATTTATTCCCCAGACTGGGTGACACACACAAACACACAGGCGCTGCTAATGTCCTTCACTTCACAGACAGAGAGGCCTGTGTTACCACCTCATTTATTGATTTTTTGGGATGAGTCAGAGGGTTTTCATCACAAGGGTGATGTGTGTGTGTGAGAGATACAGAAGGTATGCATGGTTCTTTGATCAGAAGTACAGTCACTGAATTCAGTTTGTCATGGGACAGAGGAGCTAAAACGGTGTAATATGATCATGAAGTTAGAAGCTAACATCTAATGTTGGCTGCCACACTATCCCTCTTGTTTTTCTTCTTAAAGAAAGTACTTACCTGACCTGCTGTCTTTTATGACTGAGGTGAAATGTGTTTTTAATGACCTCGTGTACTTTAGTTCACCTCCTGATTATGTGGAGATAGATAGAAAACTAGAAGATTAGTGAAGGAATAAGAGTCCCTGCTGCTGCTGTAGCACACAGTGTCCAGCAGAGGTCAGCACTATCCTTGCAGAATAATTGAGGACTAGTCAAATACTCTATATCAGCATTCTTCCAATGATCATTACATTCACTTGTGACAAAAATACTGAAATTATCTATATGCTTTCGTTACCATGTTTTTGTCATTATACAGAAGGCATGATGTTTTCCAGCACTTGCCTTATATAGACGTTTTTTATTTGTATTTTATTGTTGGTCATTGATGCTTTTTATAGTATATATTTATATAATATTTATATATACACCTATTTTTTTTACACATAGTTGTGTACATATGGAAATAGTCCTGTCTATTCTTTAACTTTATTTATCCAGCTTTGTTGTCCTTGTTCCTAGCTGTTAAGTCTATTTCTGTGTAGTACATTGAGAGCAATGCATAAAAGTCAAATTCCATGATGTGTACACTTGTTACTTCGTTCTACTTAAATACCTATTAAATATTAGAAGTACTGTCCGTATTAATGTCACAGAAACATTAATTTGTATTATATATTTAGCCTAGAGGCTCGCCTCTTTAAGCAAATAGCTACTGCAAATTGATTCGGCGCTCTATTAATTGACAACGATTTTCATAATTGATTAACTGTTTAACTCATTTATCAAGCAAAAAATGCCAGACAATCTCTGGTTTCAGCCTCTTAAAATAATTTTTTTCTCTGTTATATATCACTGTAAATGGAATACCTTTGGGTTTTGGACTGTTGCTCAGTCAAAACTAAAATTGTAAGACACCTCTTTGGGTCCGGGCAAAATGTGATTGTCATTTTTCACAATTTCATGATGTTTTATGGACTAACTGATTAGTCATTTAATCAAAATAACATTATGGACAGATAAATCAATATAATTGTTAGTGGCAGCCCTAACTACTAACCAATTTCTCCTCACATTTTTGCCTCAAAGGACCAGACTCAAACCATAAAACCTCCAGCATAAACCAAACCCCAAATCTGGTCTCTTACATGTTTGTTTTTCCTGTAGATTTCTAGAAAGTATATTGTGTCGTGCCGTCTAATCAAAAGTAAAAACTTGGTATGTAAGTGAATAACAGTATAAAACACATTTAAATCGGGTAAAAAAAACTATGTTGCTCCGTAGACATCTATCTGGTCTTGACTTATAGAGTTGCGACTATGACGTCATTTATACGTTGACGAGAGCGTTACTTATACAAATTAATTACAAAACAAATATGCAATTCCTTAACGTGAAATTTCATATTCTTACATTCATCAAAGTATATTCTCCCATGTTTTTTAAGATATGGCTCTTACAAAACAGGAATTAGTTTAAATGCACTTTCTATATTTTAACAAATGTTGGTAACCAGAAAAGTCCACGCAGTTTGAACTGCTGTGAAAGCATCAACAAAGCAGCAATCTAACTGTTGTAAATGCACTTATGTAACAGAGTGATTTTGTCTTTGACTCCTGTATATAGTCTAAACACATGACACAGAGTACATACCTTACAAATGTAAAAAGCTTGTGCTGTAAAGTATTGCCTTGTGCGTGAGGGAATCAGACCTAAAATTGATTTGCCGCTGCTGCTTTCAGTCACAAGAAATGTCTTATTGTCTCTTTCTGTGGTTATATACACACAGACATCCCCACCGGCAGCTGAGCTCCGGTATGCCCTGACGTGGGCTGCAGTAGTACTGGTATGACCCCGCTGTATCCCCAGAGAATAGCCAATTTCCATACAGATAGACACAGAGCCAGACCGCACCTGCGCTCCTGGAAATCCTAGCAGGAATTGTATCAGACAGAAATTCTGATGCGTATTAGTGACTTGGCCTCCCGAGAGAAAGAGCAAGAGAAGCAAAGTGGAAGAAGAGGAATTTATGGAGAGAAATGAGGTGAAAGCAGGATGGATGATCACATCTGTCTCTGTTTACCTTCTGCTGCGTCACTGCTTCTGTATGCTGCTGTGCAGGTCTTCATTAGCACTGAGTCAGCTATGATAGAGCACCAGTCCTTGGCAAAATACCCATTTTCTGTGTCAGTGTGATATTATAAGTAGGTGAAAGGAAGGTCTCCTAGAGAGAAGCTAACCTTTCCTTTATTAGAAAGTAAAAGGTTATTTTTGGGTATGTTTTTGAGCTGAAGCAGTCAACCTCTCCTTGCTGCAGGGATTCTGATAATGACAGACCTTTTGCTCAGGGTGCTGGGAGATGTGTGTGTTTGTGTTTAGCCTGCGTTAGGCTGTGAGCAATACTGCAATTAGATGCGCTGTCAAATGATCCAACATTTTATCCTCGTGACTTTGACGGCTTAATTTGACACATCTCTGATTTACTAAAGACAGCTTCCCGAGACGTCTTCTGGCAACACAGTTACTTCTATTTAAGAAAGGGCAAGTAGGGTTAAGCGTTAAATCTGTGTATTTGACTGCGTGTGTAATTATAATCATAAAATCGACTTGTACTGCACTGCTCCAAAGCAAACGTGCTGTACAGGAAGTACAAAATAGAATGTGTAACTATGTATATGTGTACAGTATATGTTTATATCCGTGTCGAATTTGAGAGCAGCTGTTGACCCACTCCCGCACATCTGGACAGCAATAGCAACATAATTTGTTCACTATGTGAGTGAAATCTAGCTGAAGCATCTTTTACAGTTAAAATCTCAAGTTGTTCTTCTTTTTATCGATTGTATATACAGTATATATAAGGCAATAATTCAATATTGTTCATTGTAGGGATACATCAAAAGGATATTTTCATTGTTAATTAAACTGTCGATTATTTTCTTGATTAATTGATTAGTTGTTCGGTCCAGAAAATGAACAGAAAATGGTTAAAAATGTTAATCAGTGTTTCCCAAAGCCCAATATGACGTCCTCAAATGTCTTGTTTTGTTCACAACTCAAAGATATTCAGTTTACTGTCATAGAGGAGTAAGGAAACCAGAAAAATTTTCACATTTAAGAAGCTGGAATCCGAGAATTTTTCCCTTTTTCCCTAAAAAATTACTCAAAGCGATTAACAAAATAGTTGCCGATTAATTTAATAGTTGACAACTAATTGATTAATCGATTATTTGCAGCTCTAGTTCATTGCATTTACATAAGATTGTATTTTTTTTTACACTTATTTATGTCTTATTCCAAACAGAATTGAAAAACTACACTTAACAGTACACTTTACACATTTTTATACCCAAGTGAATCTACTTGATCTCCCTCCTCCTTCTATTTAATTCTTTCCGCTGTCAGAATTTGAGCTCAATGCAAAAAATTGAGGATAGCACAATTATAAATCTTATGCTGAGATGTCGTTTACATTTTGAAATAACTAAGTTAGATTTTACTAAATACTGTCATGTGAGATTCTGACATTTTTTGAGGGATAGCAAATATATTTATCTGTTTCTCTCAGATGCTGAGATCCTTCTCGTCCTACACGTGCTGTTTCCTCCCTTTCCCCCTCCCTCCCTCCCTGCCTCTCTTCCCACCTCGCAGCCTCCCGTCCTCTATCCCTCCAGCAGAGCAGCATGAGGTAGTTAGATTATACAACATTACAAGAAATGTTCCACTTGATTAACAGTCGTTGCGGTTTGCGTAGAGCAGAAGGGCGCGACGAATATCAAGCTGACTTTTAGAGTTCTTGGGTGTTTCTGAGAGGGTGACTGTGAATATCTGGAATCAAAGCAAATCAGGTGAGAACGATCTCATACCTCCTCTGAAGCCGTTAGATGTGAGAGAGCAGCGTGTCTGGGCGATGATGTGGGAGTCTGTGCGAGTGTATGTTTGAATTCATTATGTGGAGAAAATCAGTTATTTGAGAACATAACGCTCTGAAAGCAGCTGCTAGACGTTGCTGTGAGCCATGTGCCTGTGTGTGAAGCTGTTTTCGTTTTTTTTTTAACTCCCAGCAGGCAAATTTGATTGTGCAGACGCTCCATGTCTCGCCGAAAATAAGCTCAACTCGTGGTTTACCATGACTCAGTCTGTCATATGTGCTTGATTCACATGCTCACATACCGTGGATGTTTATCTGTCTCTGTGCTGAGAACAGCACATTCTAGTTTACCTGATTGGATTAAACTTTAGATTAGATTTAACAGTTTAATTAACCTCTTAATGGATAAACAAACTTTTTTGGGAGGGCTTTTGGGACTGATAGTCTTATACTGTTGCTGTGGATTTAGATTGAAAGTGTTTTCACTCATTAAAGGTGACTATCTCCTTGTGTTTTTTCCATTTAGGTCAGTATGAGTGGGGGTGTCAATGTGAAGTCGGCCCCCCGGGCTCCTCCCGCATCAGGAATCCCCCTCCCACACAGCCTGTTGCCCTCCTCCCCCAAAGCAGACACCCGCCGCCGGGCTAGTGACCTGCCCAGGCCCTCAACACATACTCCGAAACACACACCCACACACACTCCCACACACACGCCCATACACTCTCCGTTACTTTGCCCGCGGAGCTCCAGCATCCCCGGGCCGTCCTCCAGGGACCCGAAGAGAGACGCAGGCTTCAAGAGTCAGCTCTTCCAGCGGATGGGAACTCTACCTGCTCCCCAGGTGTCACGCTCTGCCTACAGCAGCCCGTTAACCCAGCGCAGGGTAGCTCCGCCGCCGCACTCCAAAGACACACTGGATCTGGGGAAACCCGCCCAGCCTCACATCCCCTCGCAGTTTCCACATGACGGCAATCGAAACAGAAACACCCTCGCCAATAACAACCAAACATGGGGAAGCAGCAACCTGCGTCCACCGCTCCAGTTCAGAAGAGGAGACAACTCCAACACCGTATCCCAGGCAACGAGTGAGGTCACGCCACGAAGAGAGGAAGAGTCCACCGTATCGAACAATGGTCACCTTCGCCCCTCTCAAGGTTATGAATTTTCAAGTAGTTTTCATTTCATTTTAGTTTAGTTAGTTTTCAGAGTACATTTGTTAGTTTTAGTTTAAGTTTTTCAGAAAGGTTTGGTTTTTATATATTTAGATTTAGTTTTTTTTTGTTAGGGGCCATGTATACATACATAAGTACACATAAGTAGTATACATGCAACATACATGGCCATAATGTGTAATGTTTATTCTTCACGTGACTTTAGTGAAGCAATTGCGGCACAGTGCCGTCTCCTGGAAAGTCAAGTTATTCAATTTCTGTGGTTCAACGTCACGAATGTTTACGATCATTTTGATTTTATTCGTTTTTTAACCAGGAAATATTGTTTCAGTTTATTTTTAGTTTTATTTTTACTCAATGGATATAGTTTTAATTTTGTTTCAGTTTACTAACAATATTTTTCACTGCTTATTTTCGTTTTAGTTTATGATAATAACCCTGGTTACGAGCACGCCATCAGGGTTGGCAGTGACTCCACCAGCCAATCAGACGAGGAGATGGGCACCCCTGAGGACAGCAGTCCGGCCTCCTCTCCTTGTCCCCTGCCGCTGCCTCCGATCACATTCACCATGCCATTAATGTCCAGGATGGCCGTTGATAGGCTGGATCAAAGCCTGGACGAGGAGACGCACACACCCAGAGTCAACATGGCCACTGTGGCTCCCTTCAGCTACAGGTAAGCGGTGCACACTCACACACAACTGACAGAACAGTTTATCAAGACTTCCATCACAAGCCCCCAATTACTGACGGCCATTGTAAAACCATTCTCCTGTCATTACCACACGATCGCTCTGTCTCCTCATAGCATTTTATGATCCCCCTCTCTACTGATACACACTTTGCCTCCCACTCTGGATACTAAAGAGCGGCCCTAGAGGGCTGCCATTTCAGTCTGATTCCTCTGTTCCAGCACTACATGTGTGTGCCAGGATACACACACATATATACACACACTTGGTGTTTTCTGGAGCAGAGCTGATAGTTAAAGTGTCCTCTGGCCTCTGGGCTGCGTCAATACACTGTTCTCTCTCTCACACACATAGTCTCTCACGACGTGGGATAAAAACAAGAAAAGAGTGAATCGAATTTTCTAAGTAAAAAAAATGCAACATTACTGTCTGTTGAGTGGGGTTTCAGTTAAATGAATCAATCCATGAACAATGAATAACTTAAAGCAGAAATGTATTTTCATTTAATGCACAGTGTAGAATACTTAATAAAATAAATAATTAGAAAAATTCAAGACAAGAACTTACATTCTTGAGCTTCTTTTGACTTTTATAATGATGCAATTATTCGTATTGCTTCGTGCATTAACCGAATATTCATCTCTTCGATTATTTGCTCGTTGTGTAGGGATTCGTTTTTCAATTTTGAGATTCAGATTTTTTTTTATACCCCTCGGGATACAAACATGCATAAAACATACCAAACCTTTTGAAAAATGTTTTTTATTCAATTACAAATAATAATACAAACAACTGTAGAATAACAGAATCCGTAAAAATGAATGCCTTTAATTAAACTGAAGGATGAGCCCAAAATATGGTATTCTGGATAGCCTTGAGAGTTTCTGTGTCAATGAATTGCATTTATGGAAATCAATGTGACACACCGGGGAAGGTCATCAATTTTCTTCTGCCGTCATACATACATAGTAGCTTGTGTGTTTGATTGTAATCAGCGATATAAACATGAGTGATTTGCATGTACAGTAACAGACTGATGTGTGTTCATGATGTGTTTACAGGCTGCACGCGCAGGAGAGTGACTTTTCAGTGGATGAACTGAGTGACTGCTCATCTGGATCCATAGAAGTCTGCTGTGATGACCTAACACTAGGTTAGACACACACACACACACACAGAGACACAGAGGTTTGCAATCAAACATAGATTATCCTCACAGCAACACTTTTCTTTTGTCTCTGTCTCCTTTGCTGAACAAAACTTGTAGTCTAGTTCTGTCCGCCCAGTTAGCAACAGTATTGACACATTTACTGCAGCAGAGTCATAAATGGCGTCAGATGGGACGTGCCAGCGGCCGACCTTTGGGTCTCATTGTGGAACCTGAAAAGACTCAGTGAAGACTAAGGGACGACCATTCTCTGTCTAAATCTATCGTCTGTCGTGCTCCTACCCATCAGGCCTCAGGAGCCATGTCTGAAGTTAGGTGCTGTAATTTGGTGTGTGTCTCAGCCCGGGGCTCTGCTGACTGCAGTGGTTCCTAGATGGAAAAGAGAGATGGACTCAGGATGTTAAGATGAGATGGGTGATGTGGGTCAGTAATGGGATGAAACAGGGCCACTTCTCAGCTCGCTGCCAGGGAGTATTATTATATGCACATTCATTTCAGCTACATCCAAGAGCTGTCGAGGAGTTTCCTCCCCTCACACTTTCTCTCCATCCCTCTCTGTTGCTTTTCCTCCTTTCTATAGCTTCATTGACCTAAAAAAGCCACAGCCCCAGCATAACCCCCCTCCCCGTGTCCCTTTGAGTAATGGTTTGCTCTGCACCCACAGCTATAGTCATGCTTTGTCGTGGTCAGCGTGAGTCGAGGGATGTGGACGGGCTTCAGAGATATGACTTTATCAGTGGCTTACTGAGTCATTCTTTGTGATGTGGTGTCTGTTGGATAGGAGGGGATCAACAGTCTGGCTTTGAAATGTGCAATCCAGAGTTAGTGTGTGTTAAACTTTAATGGACAAAATCTCTCCTAGTTTATACACATCTGACATATATACAGATATATACAGTTATGTTTTTCATTGTTTGGCATTAATCCTGCATATTTGAAATTGAACAATAACAGTGGGTTTACAGTGCTGGTTTCCAGTGTTAAGGGCGTTAGAGGGTGTTCCCATCCATATTGAGTGAACACTAGGGATGGGATGATAGGATAGGATTTTATCGCGGATTGCAATAAAATACACCCAATACACAAGTTGATTTTGGTGAATTTCGTCACATGCGACTTGAAAAAGTTGTCCGAAGTGAAGTGAAAAATAAAAAAAAAAAATACAGGAATTATCATGTAAGAAAGAACAGACTCACAAAATTGTTTTTTAAATTTTATTTATGCTTTATTAATGCAGAGGGACCTTATGATTTATTATTACCTTATTTAATATTGTTTATTTTTCACTAAAAAAGATGTGTCCTATCTGTGATGCAATAAAAATATTTGTTTCTGAACAAAAAGTAAGGTAAAGTGATTAAAGTATGTTTTAGAGCCATTTTAAGTTTTAAGCATATTTTGATGATTATCGGTATAATATCGTGAATCGCAATTATTTTGGCCAGGTTAGGGTTAGGGTTAGGATAATTGTGACATGAAATTTTCATATTGTCTCATGCCTAGTGAACACTGTAGGAATCATAAACCTCTTTATACATGGTCCCCAATTTTAGGGACAATGTAGCAGCCAGGACAGTGATCTTAAACATATAGACAAGATAGAATAATAATAATAATTTAAATCTGAAATATCATATAGACTTGTGTATAAAATTTGCCAACAATGAAAATTATCCATTTCCCAAAACTTCATAACTTTACTGTACATAGAAAACCTATCCAGACATCATATTATATTATATTATGTCAAAATCAGTTTCCTTGACATTTAAGTTGTCTACTACAGTACGTTGATCTCGCCTGTCTAAAAGTGTATCCACCAGAATAGAGCTGTTTGCAAATAAAAAAAAACTTTAATAGCTTTTTGAAGGTTTCAACCAGCTGGTTGTGGAGAGGGGGGGATGGGAGCTGATGGTGGACCAGCCCCTGTCTTTAAGGGCCTCTGGCTGTCTTGGGACCGTGGTTGTGGCCTTGTAATTGGTCCCTAGAAGGCGTTAGAAACAGAACTAAAGTGTCTTAGGCTCCTCTGAAGCTGCATTTACATGGAGGGTGGGCTGACACCGTAATGACTGTAATTTAGGGAGCGGAGGAAAGGAGGGGGACAGGGAGGAAGGCAAAGTTTGGAGGGAAGGAAAAGAAAACGAGTGAGAGGGGTGAGAGATGAAACGAGGAGACCTGATAAGGTCAGTAGGTTGATGGATTTCCTTTTGTGTAAGGAGGAAAGACGGAAATGTGTGCACAGTGATAAAAAAAAAAGATGGATTGAATGTTGGTTGAATATTTGAAGGCTGAGGGCTCTGGTTGAACACACAACCACAAATGCCAAATCATGATTACGGTTGTCTTGGTAAAAGATTCGTTTTCCACAAATTGAATGTTTTCCATATGCTTACATTCACTTAGATTGAATCAGTCTGTAACACAATCAGCTCTTCCATCTTCTATCCGAGCCCCCTAATGAAGACCTGAGCATTTAATGTGACTGTAGCACCATGTGGCCTCTCAATTAGACCGCAGACCTCCTGACCTTGTGGCTCTCTGGAGAGGTGTATTTGAGCATGCGTTCATGTCTGAGCATGTGTGTGTATGTGTGCTGATGTGACAGTACACAGATGGTGTTTGAAAGATAAATGCGATGTGGGGACTGCGTATCATTTTTCATCTCCCAGTGACGGTATGGCCTGATATTCCCTACGGATACTCTCAGAGTCCGGCAGCTGTCTCTCCCACACACACACACACACACACACACACACACGTACTGTACAGACACATAGAGGAGGTCGTGTGCACATCTGGATATGAAACACTGCACAGCATCCCACACCCACCCTCATAGGACATTTACAGGTAGAAAAACAAAAATAATTGTACTTTCCAGGTGTGGGATTGACACGTTATTGTGAAATAAACGGACATGAGTTCCTTTGAAACCGTCTCACAATCCGGAGCCGAGATTTCACGATGTGTTTCTCAAGGTGAGCCAAAAATTACATTCAGTGGCCGTGAGCCAACTTGCACTGTGTTATACTGAATTTAATAATGGCCCCCAGTTCCCTTAATGTATTCTTATATAATATACACCCCGTTGCCAGTTTATTAGGTACTCTCAGCTAAAACTGGACTACAATTTAATACAATAAATCCTCCTTTTCATGAAGGTTATAATGTTCAGTTTTTGAAAAAAGAGGTGTTGATTGAACTTTATGGTCATTTTGGAGGCAGCAGTTTGTGATGCTGTTGGATTGCATATAAGTAAATCACAATGTATTTGAGTTTGTAGTTTTGATTGTAAGATTTATCAGTGATAAGTATGAGTCAAAGTGGCACATACAAGAGAGTTTTGCGCTTTTTATAGCCAATGGAAATGGCCGTAAAGGCAGCAGTTTTTGACTTTATGAAGGCTATTACATACTGTGATTAACAGCAAGTGTGCAATTGGAATATACTTAAAAGATGAGTACATTCATTGAAAAAGAATGCAATTTAATAGCTCTACCGATTTTTTTTTTGATTTTTTTTTACATTTGAAGCTTCTATTGAGGTTTTTGAATGAAGCTTTGAATTTCTGTCTTCATTTTTTCACCCTAAAAAATGGAAAAAATATGATTTTGTTTTATTGTGGTTATAAATATGTGATTTATGGTGCTGTTAGATTGCTATTAGACCTCCCTTTGTGTTTTTGGAATATCCATCCATCCATCCATCTTCAACCGCTTATCCGGGATCGGGTCGTGGGGGCAACAGCTCCAGCAGGGGACCCCAAACTTCCCTTTCCCGGGCCACATTAACCAGCTCTGACTGGGGGATCCCGAGGCGTTCCCAGGCCAGAGCAGAGATATAATCTCTCCACCTAGTCCTGGGTCTTCCCCGTGGCCTCCTCCCAGCTGGTCGTGCCTGGAACACCTCCCAAGGGAGGCGCCCAGGAGGCATCCGTGCTAGATGCCCGAACCACCTCAACTGGCTCCTTTCGACGCAAAGGAGCAAGGACTCTACTCCGAGTCCCTCACGGATGACTGAGCTTCTTACCCTATCTCTAAGGGAGACGCCAGCCACCCTCCTGAGGAAACCCATTTCGGCCGCTTGCACCCGCGACCTCGTTCTTTCGGTCATGACCCAACCCTCATGACCATAGGTGAGAGTAGGAACGAAGATTGAACGTAGATCGAGAGCTTTGCCTTCCGGCTCAGCTCTCTTTTCGTCACAACGGTGCGGTAAAGCGAATGCAATACCGCCCCTGCTGCTCCGATTCTCCGACCAATCTCACGTTCCATCGTCCCCTCACTCACGAACAAGACCCCGAGATACTTGAACTCCTTCACTTGGGGTAAGGACTCATTCCCTACCCGGAGTTTTTGGAATATTTCGTTAGATAAAAACATTTCTAACTTCTAACATTTCAAACTGTTCGGTACAGCCCAACAATTTAAACACTCATTGTGACTGGTTTCACATTCACTGGACACACCGAAAAAATGCTTACCTTTTATTTTTTTTAAATGTCAACATATACAGAGTAAAACAGCATAAATAGAGATATAGCATATGTTTTTTTTTCTTATCAACACATGGCAGGCCAACTTTATCCTGCAGACCCTTACTTTGCAGAGCCCTCACGTAGAAAAGTACACTTTGAAACCCCCATGTGCCATTTACTTTTATTATAGTAGAAGTCGGCAAATCTTTACTAATGAAGGCAGAAAATCAGCTTGCCGTTTATAAATTTCATGCTCGCCATCCCTTTAAAGCCCCTGGACAGTCTGGTGGATAGCATTTTGATAACCCCGGCTGCATCTACTCTTAGACAGTGCGTAATCCTCTTTGGCCAATCTAATCAGAGAGACATATGCCGAGTTGGCGTTGGACAGTGATGAGTGGTTTAGTAGCTTTGGGAAGATGATCAGACATAAGCATGGACGAGATTATGTCCTCGCTCATCACCGGGCGTGAGGCAGTAATCACTATTTAGGGTTTGATGTCATGACTTGCTCTTTATTTGACCCTAATTTTGACCTGTCATGAGTTCAGTAGTCCAGCTGAAGTGATGGCCCAGTTTTATGTCTGGTTTAGGAGGTGAGTTTCACAAGGAAGACATCACATGAGTGTGGGAAAGTGGGTGCACACGAATACACATAATCCATACGAGAGTAGAAAGGCACACATGCAAGCTCCAGCCATCCACCCGTTGTGTGGCAATGTACTAAGACAGACCTGCCATCTCCTCCTGTCGCCCCCCCCCCCCCAGGGACATTTCCGTCCTTCCTATGTCTGCACTAGATAGAGCGAGAGATAAAGGAGGAGAGAAAGGAGGGAGAATTGTGAAATGGGTGAATGAGTGCACACACTCAAGATCCTTTTTGACCTCTGGGGTGACTCCCAATCCAGGGAGTCGAGTTATGGAGTCAGCCATGTGTGTAACCTCTCTGTGGGACCACACACACACACACACACACACACACACATGAACGGAGTCACAAAGACATCTATCTGTCTAATTAATAACCCATGGAGGTTAAATCACTAACTCAAATATGAGCACATACTTCTTGGCTCAAGATTCCTGATGTTAATTGAATCATGCACTCAAGTTTTTTTTATTCACATAATACTTTATATCTCACTTTAGCAACAAACAGCTGCTTTCTTTTCCTGCTGACAGAAGCACAGCTACACACTCACACACGCTGATGATATCCATAGCTGCTGTATGCACGCCACGCTGTAACTAGGCAACCAGCCTCTGCAGCACAGCATTGTGGGATACCTGGGAAGTGTGCTGAGAATGTCAACACTGAGCGGGAGCGTCTACAAAGAAGCGACACCTTTTAAAACACACACAAATTCATTCATTCTTCTTCGTTAACATCCGCCGGATAGCAGTTGATGTTTATCAGCCCTCAGCTGTGCGTGATTCATGATGAGTGTATGTGGGAGAGAATGGTGTTTTTGTTTGGGTTTGTGCCGCCGGAATCAGGAGTTGGTATGAGTGATACGCTCAAGCAATTAGCATGGATAGCCTTTAAGTGTCTGAATCGTCCAAATGCTTAAGCCAGTGACTCACGCTGTGCATCATCAGCACTGAGTGAGGCCACCAAAGAGGGTGTCATTGTGGAAAAACTCCCTCGTTCATTCACGCTTACATTTTTGACTCAGACTAGGAAGCCACACATCAGATTGTCGCCTCAGTATTTTGTGTGTAAACAGGACAATTAGAAGCCATGTTATTGTGTGTCTCCATTGTGTATGCGTGTGTCATGGTCTGGTATTCATCCATGGTGTCCTGTGGACCCTACGCTTTAGCGTGTTGGCGGACATAAGCAAACGTAGCAGGAGTGGCGTGAGGCGTTGAGGCAGGATATCCCTTCTCTGTCTTACAGGCTTCCTCTGCTCCTCTGGCACAAATACAGAGATCCTTCCTCACCCCGTCCTCCTCCTCCTCCTCTCACTTTCCTCATCGCTTTGTTTTCTGCTTTATAATAATTTCACATCTTAACATTCTTCCAGTTCTTTCATGGCGTCCCCTTTTATTCTCAGTCACACTTGTTATTTTCTTTGCACTTCTCCGCCCCGTTCACGCTTGTCTCATCTTTAGAACAACTTTTTTTTTTCTTCTCGTACTTCGACACAAAAAGGCAAAACAAGAGGAACAGAGAAGGAGTGGGTGACAACAGCGAGTGGGTGAAAGTGAGAACGCACGCCATCTGCTTAGTCGATTTGGGAATCGTTCCGCTTAAAGTTTAAGTCGCTCTGATACAATTAGTTACATCCAAAGCGGCGGCGCTTCCCTCTTCCCTCGCAGTACTTTTCCTCTCAAAGCTGCGTGTCACTTTGTAAACATTCATATAATGTGCCACACAGTGTTTGTGTGTCCCACTGGCTACTTCACACAACTGCTCTCGGTAGAAATATAGTGGCGAATCTGTTCCTAGCTGTTTAGAGATGCTAGGGCAAATTTACTCATGCAAAGTACAGAAACACCCTCAGCCTGTCTGTCTCTCCTTCTATTTCACTCTATGTTTTCAATCTAGCCATTCATACCTGTATCTCTGTCTACCTGTCTCTCTTACCTTTACCTACCTTTGCTTAAAAGTCCCTTTATGCATGCATGGAACTGTTTGCCCGTCATCGTAGCAAATTTCCCATGGCTCCGACCACTGTGGTCAGCCCACAAACGCGTTCACACACACAACACACACACTTCTGTTACATACTGAAAGTGTGAGTCTTGCTTATGTGTAGGCTAATACTGAGCACTGGCACTCATCACACTTTGCCAGCTTCTGTGATGTCAGGCCAGACTGCTCAGGTCAGTCAGACACCCTGCACAGACAGCATGTGTGTGTGTGGAGAGCCTGAGAGAGAGATTTAGCAGAAAGAGAGCGAGAGAATATATGTTTACATCAGCCATATATATTAAAGTGATTAGACTGTGGAGCCAGAGAGACGAGTGCTGGAACAAACAAGTAGCTGTGTGCTGCCAACGCACACTTAACCTGTGTGCGTACGTGCTTTCAAGAGCACTGACGCGTGTCTTCGCCCCACGAGCATCTGTGCGCCACACAGACCTGCCTTGTACGCGGCCACTCTCCTTCGACTCACCTTAATCCCTCATCAGGGAGGTGTAAGAACTGACGTACAGCACCTATTAGCCTTAAATTACATCCCTTACCCCCCCTACCAGCCCCCGGAGCCCCCATAACTGTCACCACACAGCTCTGGCCTCGGTGTGGCATAACCACCTCAACATTGGCCCTTTATTAAAGCTAGCTGCCTCTAATTAATGGCGTTGGCCTTTTACACAATAAAACAGCCAATGTATGTCTGTGTTTTTGTCTGCTACTGAGCTCCTGTATTACACACACTCTCGATTGGCGCCAGTTTGGATACTGTTGGGAAATTAGTTGTTTTTAAAGTACCTATCTAAAAGTGAGTGTGGAATGTGAGCAAACAGGACGTCGCCTGTTTTCGCTCTGGTTTAATGTCAACCGATTTATGCAAATGTAACAGAAAATGGGCATGAGCCCAACGGCCTGCTTGTTTGAATACTAGTCCTAACAGTTTGAGATGTGATAACATCACGGCTGCAGGCATTGCTGCTCGCATACAAGAGAAAGTGCACTAATGGTAACACACCCAGAGCACAAACACTCACTCCACCAGCTACAAGACCTGTATGCAGACAGGATGCATTAATACACAAAACAGTTGCATTGATTTTTAATGAGTAATAATGGTCTTAAAGTTCGTTTTGTGCGCCGTCATCATGATTACCTGTAATGGAAATAAAAGACAGATGAGAAATGACGCCATTGTGCCGTTTTTCCGTCTCTTATCGGATCAGCTCTGTTTTATTATGCGGAATTGCAGGAATAAATTCTGTAGGTATTCAAAGCGAAGGATCCGAGATGAGTGGGAGCGATAAAGACGTTGAAGAAGAGTTACTCCTGCGTCCTGCGTTGATTGAGATGGGATGTCCAGAGCGATGAGATGACGTAGTTGACCGTGCCAGAGCTAACCAAGCCCCTGGATGGGAGCTCTGGCTTCTCCGAGCCTTGTCTCATCAATGTGACACACTCGTAGAGACAGACCCACGCAAACACACACTCATGCACATGCAGGGGAGGATGTAGACGAGAAATACAGTGACACAGATACTCATTCACACACCCACGCATGTACACGTGTGCTTGTTTTAAACAGCCGAGGTATATTGATGGCTGTGCTGAGGGATGGATGAGATTGTGATGAATCTATACGCTGCAAAACTTAATGGCCTGTGCTTCTATATTAACTGGAAAGGGGGGATGGGCGCCACACTGTAGGAAGGAAGGAAAGGAAGGGAGGAAATGAGAAAGGAGCAATGCAGATGAGTGGAGAGGTGATGTGAGGCAGGTGGGGAGGGTGTGTGATGATCATTTGAGGTCTGTTGGCCGCTAATTGAAGCATAATTAGTGACTGACCTATCTGGTTGTCTGTTAGGCGACTGGCAAATGTGTGTCCTGTTCTCTCGTCTTCTAAGCTGATCCTGCAGTCACGGCTGTTTTACAGATAATTTGAATCAGCTTAATCATGGGTGGGCCTCTCGTGATTAGGGCGCATAAGAAAATCTGAATTTGAATGGATGAATAGAGCAGCTAATGTGATTATGAATGATTGCATGTGTGTGTGTGAGTGTGTGTGTGTGTGTAGGGGGTCTTTATTCTGGCTGCAATATTTGGCATCTAGGATCATTTGAGACACACAGCTGAGCTCAATATGAATATTTCTTTCTTTTTTCTCCTTTTGTTCTTTCTTTCTTTCTTTCTTTCTTTCTTTCTTCCTGCACTGGTGTTCAGCATAACACAGCATCTGCGGTGCGTGTTTGCGAGAGAAAGGGAGAGAGAGAGAGAGAGAGAGAGAGAGAGAGAGAGGATTGGCGGGTGAATCAGCCAGTGGGAGGAGAGAGAGCGAGAGACAACAAGAAAGAAGGAGGGAAAAGATAGAGGAGTTAAGGAAGAGAGGGAGGGTGAATGAGCGGGGGGGTTAGGGTGAGCAAACCAGCGAGTGAGGGAGAGGTAGAGGGAGGAGAGAAAGAGGAGGGGGGATGTTGCTGCTGCTGCTGCTGCGCCTGTTTCTCCTGTCAGTCGGCTGCTGCTCGCCTGGCAAGCAAGAGGGAATACAGAGCGAGAGAGAGGCAGAGTGGGAGACGGAGGAAGAGGCGGCTGTGTTTTATTCTAGTAGCGCTATTGTGGCACAGAGAGCCGCAGACACGCTGTGAGGAAGTGGATTTAGGCGCTGGATGCAGATCTGCAGATCCAATGGATTACCAGCAGTGAGTAACTGCTACTGCCACTCTACTATCCCACTCGTCATTTTCAACAGAAAGGGTGAACCCCACAGTCTCCCACGGCGGGGAGTCTGGACCCTACTGGAGACAGAGAGGGAGGGCAAAACCAGACAGTCTTGGCGTTTTCTACACCTTTCTTTCTCCCCCTCCATTTCTTTCAGTCTGCTTGTATGTGTAATCTCAGAGTGTGTCACTGATGCTGTTGCTTGGCTCTCTCTGCAGGAGGGATGCTGGAGGCTAATGTGGCTAACATTAGCATGACGGCCAAGCCCAGAGAGCTGGACCTGAGGTCTGCTGCTGCTGTCTCCTGCCAGGACACTTCAGCCCAGGCCATGGCCTCTAGGAAGCCCCCGGCCAAGCCCTCCGCTCTGCCCCAGGGACATTCACGTCCCTCCGGGTCAGAGCTCAAGGTCTACCGGCCGTCCTCTGGATCTATCCCCATCCCGAGCCCCAATCCGTCCAGGCTCCGCAAGCAGCGGTCGCTTAACAACTTGTGTGTGCTCACTGATGCTGAGAAGAAGCTGCACCTGTACCAGTCTCCCCGCTGGACCGATGATGCGAGCCGGCCTGGCACAGGCACCAACAAGCCGGGCCAGACTAAGACGGTTCAGGCCGGGGTCGGCAAACCACCGCTTTCCCGGACTCTTTCAAAGTCAGAACAGTCTCTTTTCCAGGGGAAGCCCAAACCTTTCTGCTCCCCGCCTGTGACTTCTAACGGCGGCAAGCCCAGTCGAATCCCCGCCCCCGGTAAACCGCGGGGACCTTATGCTGAGGTCAAGCCCATCAGCAAGGCCTCTGAAGCATGCCAGAATGCAGACACCGCAGACCACCCAACTAAGGCCAACTCCAATGGAGCTGGGAATACTGGGACTAATGGCAAGAAACAAGGGGAGAAGGGGAGAACTGCATCTCTGTCAACAGAGGAGAAGAAAGAGAGGAAGGGGATAGAGGGAGAAGATGACAAGAGCTTTCTGAAGGTGGACCCAGAGTTAGTGGTGACGGTTCTGGGAGACCTGGAACAACTGCTCTTCAGCCAAATGCTTGGTGAGTCTGCCATGTTATCCCTATTTTGCATGAAAACATACAAGTTCAGGCATGACACCACTTGACAATTATGTCAACAAGTTAATCAGAATCAGCTCTCCTTTCCTCTCCTTTCCTCTCCTCTCCTCTCCTCTCCTCTCCTCTCCTCTCCTCTCCTCTCCTCTCCACACCCAACCCCGTTCCCTCCAGCTCTGGCCGTAGCTCCAGCATCAACAGCGAATTCTAAATGAGTTTAGTCTCTATTGCAGCAGAGCATAATGTCAGTGTGTTTTTTCTAAGTGCTTTTCACTATAAAATGGTGAGAGCCCTCGCTCTGTCGGTGGTGAAAATCCCCCATGTTTACATCGCTGTAGCAGTCAGATGTGCTTTGTTTATATGTGTAAAATAGATTTATGTTGTATGTGGATGTGTGTACGGATATATACTCGCACTGTGTGCTCCTATGAATCAGCTGAAGTAAGCAGTTCCAGAGGGCTGACATTGGTTTGTTGTTGATTCATTAGCTAGCACCGGAGTGTTTCGTCCTAGTCTCATCTGACCCACTGCCACAGTGAGCTAGATATAGATACACCTCCCTCCTCCTCCTCCTCCTCTCATTATATCTCTGTCTCACAGGTTCTCTGTCTCTAACTCTACCTTCCTGTTGGCAAGGGGAGCATATTTTTAAATCAGTCCACGCATGTGTGCATCTCTCCGTGCCGTGGTTAAGAGTCTTAAACTGCACGTTTTCCTGTCGATACCGCAGCCTCAGCATCTCCTGGCTCACGCCGAAAATCAGCCATTCGTTAATAAACGCCGTGTGAGTGGGACTGGTGGGGTGTGTGTTTTCGGCCGGTAAATAAAACGGCTGCATATTGAGTCGGGCTCCGGTCACAGTGGGCCACATATTTAGCCTTGCACACCACTCCCTCACCCCCTCCCTCCCACTTCTCCCCTCCAGTTCCATTGATCTCCGGGCCACTGACAGATGGTCACTATCCACCCCCCCACACACACACACACACCCACCTCCTGTTACCGGGGGCAACGTGTGGGAGGAGGGAGGGGAATCTGAGGGGGTGGTGGCATGGGCAGGTAGTTAGCGTTATCTACCATTCACAAACACATACCCACCATGAACACACACTGTCACACACATCGGGGGCGAATGTACATCCAAAGTTTTAGCGAACGGGGGTGTGTTGTGAGAATGATGACTGAGTTTGTGACTAATAGGTCAAACCAGGGTCCAAATCTACACCTAACCATCCATTATTCATTCACACGCACACACACCATCTATCTATTGCTCATTCTCTCTCATCCCTCCCTCTCAGCAGGAGCAGATAGCATCAGAGAGTGGGAGAGAATAGTGTAGCAGGTCGTTATATCTGGCTTGATGGCGAGGAAATCATTTTCCGTCCATTTTCATCAAACCTCTCTCTCTCCTCATTTCCCTCTTTCTCTCTTCATCAGCTCGCCTCCTGCAGCAGCGCAGCCCCAAATCACAGCTTGTGTGACCTTGCCCCTGCAGCCTTATATGTGTGTGTTTATATACTGTACACAGTGTGTGTGTATCTGTGTGTGACCTTGTTCTAGTCCTTGTTTTTAATGATGCTGGCCACACCTATACGCCAGGCAGCCAGGTATGAGGAGGGAGATGAGGATGGAAACGCACAGACAGAAAGAATGTGGAGGGTAGGAATTGAGATTTATGGGAGGAGAGTGAACGGGGACGACTTCATTGGCAGAGGAAGATAAATGAGACGGAGACAGAGACAGAGAGAGAGACACTGGAGTAAAATAATGGTAATGACCTAAATTTCTACCTGGCATCCCAAGTGACCGAGTGTTGCTTTGGGTCATTACAGTCTGCCACAACCTGCCGGAGGTTTGTCACCGGAACCACAGCAGGTGTGTAGGATAGTTGTGTGAGTACATACGTGTGTGTGCGTGTGTGTGTGTTAGGGGGAGGTTAATTGTAACTTGCCCTGTAGCTTGCTGGCTGTGGGGCTCATCTTTTATCGTATCTGCTTCTCCATTTCCGATGGGACGCTCGGCTAATTGGTTTCTGCTCCGTGCGCTCTGTCATAGGAAGATAGATTATGGATGTTCAATGGATCATTCCCAGTGTACTACTCCTCCCCTTCCCATATACAGTCCCACCTTCTCCCCATCTGCTTCCTTCATACGTGAAAGCGACGTGTCATTGTACAGAATTATATCGTGAAAGATCGACCTTAACTCGGTCATATAGCCTGTTGTTATGGAAGCTTCATGTTAGCTGTTATAGCTACAGGGAGTAAAATGTGGGCCTGCTGCGTCTTGAACATGTTATGTTGTGTGACAGCTAGCAGCATGCACTGTGACGCTGTCCTTTTGAGAGTAGCCTGCAGCATGAGGCAGAGATAATGGAGAATGCCACTGAGGTCTAATCGGGGATGTAAAACCCAAGACCATCAGCTGTACACTTAACAGGGATAACAAACCTCCAACACACACACAAAATGAAGAAAAGGAAAAGAATCCAGGATATTAGGTTAGGCCTATATGTTTATCTTGCGAGGTGATTTAGGATTAGTTTCAGTTTAATCTGTTTTTCTTTAATCGGACATCCATGTTTTACCACAGAGAGATGAAGAGCTTTTCATTAATTGGATTTTGGAGAATTACTTGACTTGTGTGTCCACGGGCAGCAGCTCTGGACTTGCAGCGGTAATTCTCCCAAATGCAGCATGTTTCGTAAGATATCTGGTTAACAGTATTAGCGATGTCAGAAAATATGGATACACATGACTATCGCGACATTATGTTTTGCGATACTGTATCGATTCTCCAAAATGCTGTTTCTATTTTTAATTAAGTAGCTATTTTGTCTTTTGGAGGTTGTAGCGGAGTGAAGGTACTGGCATCATGTGAAAGTAGAAACAACCTAAGGAATCCATTGGTACAAACCGTGTCATACTTGCATTCCGCGAAGGAGGCTAAACGCTCCAAAGTTACGCAAAATTTTGTCGAGGAAAAACTGGCATGGCCATTTTCAAAAGGGTCCTTGACCTCTGACCTCAAGATATGTGAATGAAAATGGGTTCTATGGGTACCCACGAGTCTCCCTTTTACAGATATGCCCACTTTATGATAATAAAACAATGCAGATTTTTGCATGCAGTTATTTTCCCCCATCCTAAAATGGTGTATTTGAATATTTCTGCATACTTTGGTCCCTAAACAGTCTTAGAATCACATAAATTGTGTATGACTGTAAAGCTGAGACTCTTGTGGATCCAATAAGTCCAATATGTGATGATGTTAGTCCCCATAGTATTCATTTCACTCAGATTTTATACATATGGTGGTGTGCCTTTATACTATGACAGTTTTCCTAAAATTAGATTTAAAAAAATCGCAATATATCGCCTTGCTTACAGTATTGCAATATATCGCAATATATTGAATTGTTACCGGCGTTACCAATTGTTACCAATGCTGCAACCTGAACGGTACTGTCAGGGTAATCTAGAGTACTGAACCTCAGATGTGCGCCACTAATGACACTCCTCCCGGTCCCATTCAGCACCCATCCAGAGGTGTATGCGAGAGGGTAAGCTCCCTAAAGCAGTGGCCTTTCCCAGCATGGGGCCAGGCTCGGTTTAGAGGGGATCCAGTCTAAAGACAGCAGCAAGCCTCCGGATTAGACCCTGCATAAAGATAATGAGAAGATTCAGCCTCCAGTCCACTAATCACACATCTATCACCGTGGAAAAGGCCAGCTATCAAGGCTCAAATGAATTACAGATTAAAGCCCAAAGGACATCTGTTTGGATGGAGATTTAGGTATTTGGGGGGAATTTGACTTCATGAAGGATCAGATTTAGGCTAGAAGATTGGAGATGTTGTGTGGTTTTTGGTTTTGGCTGAGCTGATGGTAACAAATTGAGGGACTGTGTCACTTCCATGTGACCATGAAGGCTCAGCAGAAGAGAAGTAAATAACACTCAGTGACACATGAATGCTCATGAAAGCAGCCTTGACTACCCAACGCGCTTGTTATTTTAGTGTGACATTGTATTGTGCAGTTGATGGCTACTCGTGGGAGACGATGCATCCTCGTCAGCTGTCTGCGGAACAATAAACCCTACCGAGAAATCGACAAAAGCCTAAAAAAGAAGACGTACACACAATCCTGTTCAAGAGAAGTTACCAGCGCTGCAGGAAATAACAACAAAGCAGCTGCAGCTTTAAATGTACACACACGTACACACATTCAGCGTGTGCCACTGATATCCTCTCCTGTCTATACTCCCCTGTTTTCATCCTTTTGGCAGTGACAGGGTATTTTTCATACTTATTTACTCAGTCCCTCCATTGTGATAGCAGTGCTGAGTCTCTAATGTGATGCGGGTGCGACCAGAGCGGCTGGTTCCACCCCGGGCATCGCTGACTGAGGGATTCAGGGCAGTCGTCCTCCCGATCGAGGAGGTGGTGACAAGCCGAATAAATGCACACGCCCAAGGAAAGCGAGGAATAAAGCATCCCTCCGATTCTCTCTCCCCCCTCTCTTCCTCTTCCTCTCGTTCAACTCTGATGTGAGTTGACGGGTAGCAGTGTTCTGTCACCAGTCAGACAGCAGAGAGGATATTTCTGGTACAAGGACAATCTTTTCAGTGAGACAGGGATTTTGTCACGAGGAGTATTCATAGACAGGAAGACTTTTTGCACATGTATGATTGGGCATTTTTTTTTCTCCATTGTTGTGTGCCTGTGTCTGTTTACAATGCGTTTTGGTCAGTCTCTAAGGACTTAATGCAGGAGCCATTGCATTAGTGCCGTCTGCTTCCTGACATCCTCCTTCCAAATCATGTTAGTACACTCTGTGTTTTTGTCTCATCAGCTCTTACACAACAAACACATACACACACACACACACACACACACACACACACACACACACACATACGCTGCTTATCGCTAAAAAACTAGTTATCATACTGCTACGATTATATCATTTTTGAATACACTATTTTTTCATCCATCAGTGTGACAGCGGTAGGAGTGTATTCGTTCATGTTTGTATTGATGTTTGAAAGATTTAAGTGCTTATTGATGGAGCACTCAACTTACCTGCAATGAGTGTTACTGCTAGATGATCCTTAAATTGCTACCGGGTAAAACATCCGTCCTATTGATTAGCTTTAATATCATGATGAAATAGACAGGATGGATAAAGAGATTATATGATACAGACCACTCACATTTATCCCCGGTGAAAAAAATACATGTGTTTTGTATATATTTATATATTGTATATAACATTACATTTAGGGTGTCTGTAAGTTTTTTCTTTTGTTCAGTTTCCATTAGGGCTGTCAATCGATTCAAATATTTAAACATGATTAATCGCCAATTAATTGCAAATTTTGTATCTGTTCAAAATGTACCTTAAAGGGAGATTTGTCAAGTATTTAATACTCTTATCAACAAATATGGGCAAATATGCTTGCTTTATGCAAACATATATATATATTTATTATTGGAAATCAGTTAACAACACAAAACAATGACAAATATTGTCCAGAAACCCTCACAGGTACTGCATTTAGCATTAAGAAATATGCTCAAATCATAACATGGCAACTCAAGCCCAACAGGCAACAACAGCTGTCAGTGTGTCAGTGCGCTGACTTGACTATGAGTTGCCCAAAACTGCATGTGATTATCATAACGTGGGCATATCTGTAAAGGGGAGACCCGTGGGAACCCATAGAACCCATTTTTATTTACATATCTTGAGGTCAGAGGTCAAGGGACCCCTTTGAAAATGTCCATGCCAGTTTTTCCTCGCCAAAGTTTAGCATAAGTTTCGTAGTGGTATGAAATGGTTGATACCAATGGATTCCTTAGGTTTTCTAGTTTCATATGATGCCAGTATCTTCACTCTAGCTTTAAGCCCGCTGCAACCTAAAAATAGCAAGTTGCGTTAATAGAATAGAAATTAGTGGCGTTAAAACAAATTTGTGTTAACGTGTTATTATCGCTTTTACAGCCCTAGTTTCTTTGGTTAACTTGTGGTTAACTAATCTTACTGGGCAATAACAGAAACTGGGTATATCATGAACAGTTTACTCATAAAACAAGATGTAGATAGATATGATAATTAATACTTTTGTGTGTGTGTGTGTGTGTGTGAGAGAGAAAGAGAGAGAGATGAAGACAGAAGGACAGTTATTTAGGCCGCCTCGTGATGAGGAATGCTTTTTCAGTATTCATCTATTTCTGGTCTATTTGTGTTTTCCTGTTATGAAAGGTCTCAGACAAAAGTTCCCTTTGTTACTGATGTAGCCATCTGCATTTTGTAGCTGCTGTAAGGAAACAGTGTTAGTAGTGTTGATCCTATTTGTTGAACTATAGATAAATAGTATAGGTTTATCACAAGTCAGTGGCGGGGACCATCACCTGTTTAATGTCTTTGTAGTGCGATTTTTATCATCCAATGACTGGGATAACCAACAGGGATTATTTTTTAAACCTGATTAAATCATGGTTTAACTTTAAATAAATTGAAATCTGTTGCACTACAGCTTTAAACTCCAATTTAAAATGTGATCCAGTATTAATTTTAAACATATACTTGAGGAAGTTTAACTTTTAAAATAGCTGCCTTTTTGAGATGGATTGAGCAAAAATAATAAAGTTCCTCAAAGAAAGTTAACAAACCAATTGAGTTTCTGCCAGTTGCTGCCAGGCAGTCTATTTTTTCCTTACTGTGCGGTTGTCCGTATATTTATCTTCTATTATTTGTCAGAATCCAATTATTTTGATTTTGCGCAACGCTCTTATCAGATCTTAAAAACTACATATGGAAGTTGTCAGGCTTGAATTGGAAGCTGAGTGTTGCACAATCCAGCTGCAATGCTGCGGCTACAAAAACGAAATTGAATGGTAGATTGAAAAGAAATAAAACTGCAGCTGTTTTGTAAACAAACACAGTAGCGTACACATAACAACCATTTTATGTGAAAGTCTGTTATTTGTGCTTTTATATGTGAAACTTTTATGCTGCTGTCTTTAAGCAGCCAGGATTCCCTCGGAAAAGAGATTTTAAATCTCAACGGGACTATCCTGGAAAAATAAAGATAAAATAAAAAATATATATGTAAAGGCCAAAATGCAAACATATAGTTGGGGTGGAGATTTTGCCTTAACATGCGAGTCAGTTATCCTTTCAACATCTCTGGTTTTATGAGACCACCTTTACTTTATGACAATATTGGATTTATAGGATCAATTTATCAATGTGAGAAGTACCTTGAAATGTCAGATATTTGATTTACCAGATAACAAGTTATTTTATATACTGTATGTTATAAACAGCTTCTCCAGTTTCCAGAAAATGTCAAATATCTTGATACATAACCATAAATATCACAATATAAGATTACATATACTTTGATATACATAGATTGTAGTCATGTCAGCAAAGATTAGCCTATTAATCGAGAACGCCAAATTTCTCTGGTTCCAGTTTCTCAAATGTGTATATTTTCTGGTTTCCTTAATCTGTTGTGATAGTAAACGGAAAATATTTGGGTTTTGGATTGTTGGTCAGACAACCTAAAACCTTTCACAATTTTATAAAATTTTATTGACCAAAAAGTCGAATCGATTAAAATAGAAAATAAATAATTTTGTCAAGTTTCAGTGCAGTTACTTGCATACTTGCTGTCATCAGTTCTAACGTCTCAACCATCACTTTATTAACCGCCATCCTACCGACTTCATATCATTGTTTTCTGTTTCTGTTTTAATTGGTGCTTTTTGAAGAGTGTATTGGGGTCCTAGGAGACCCCAGTCAAAAGCACCTAATTATTATTTAATTAATAGTTTGAATAGATGAAATAGTATTGATAGCTAACTAGTTTGCCATGTGCCTTAATTTAAAGTGCACTCTGTCAGTCATTTTGAAGGAGACAGACAGAGATGCAGCGGATGCAGATTTCCTCATCTGCTCTGTCTATTTTCGCTGCATTACACAATATGCTAATTAACTGTAACTTTCCTAAAATCGAGCAAGCGACCTACTGGATAGAGCGAGCAACCAACTGGGTCGAGTATAGCGATCGGCTGAGTCGAGAATAGCGACCAACTGGGACGAGTACTAGGTCGAGTATAGCGACTGACTGGGACGATTACCGGGACGAGCGACCGACCGACTTGGACGAGCACAGAGACAGGTTTCCTCATGTGCTCTGTCTATTCTCATTTTACACAATATGCAAATGAATTGTTACTTTCCCAAAAAAAACTTTCTTCAGATGACAGTACTTACATAACTAATACATTTAGAGAAGAAATAGGTTAACATTTTGCTATGATGATTGTTTCTTACAGTAGTTCATTCTTGTGTCTTCAGTGACCCCAGTCGGTAGTCTTTGTGTGTTAAATATGTTGGTGGGATGAGGGTTAACAGAGCAGTCACTGCACACAGAGAGCAGACTGTCTGTCTGACATGTGAGAGCGGCGCTGCAGCTGGGTTTTAAGCACATCGTAAAATACAGTTCCACAGGAAACAACTCTCTTGAACAAAAATACACCCAAACATTGCCACACATTATGGTCTGCCTTGGCTCGTTGCTGGGTTTATGTAGTATGTGTGTAAGTGTGTGGCTGTGTGCCCGCATGAATGTGCGTGTGTGCAAGTCAGTTTGTATTTAGATTTTAGTAAAGCAAGCACAAAAGATGTTGCTGAAAGCTCGAGATATTTAACATTTCATGATGCCACACAAACAACACATCCATCATCACACGTTTTTTCCTCCAGGTGATTCGTATTTGACAGCCCCATCTGCATGCCATGTGTGTTTTATGTGTGTGCTTTAGATTGTGCCTCTCTTTATCTTTTTACTCTCAAAGCACCTCACACACGTTTAATCTTCTCCTTTGCAGCTCGGCACAGAGGAATACACACACACTCATTCCTCTTTGTGATTTGAAGCCTAATCAGCAGGGCGAGAGGTCACATGTTCTTTTGGTGTTACCTCGGTGAGGTCTCGACCTTCTTTTCTGAGAAAGTAAACTTCTCTCAAGTCACTTAAAGCTTCCTCTAAGCGGATAGCGCTCTGACTTCTAAGCAGATAGGGCTGTGGTTAAGGAGATATGGCAAGTGTGTTTATGTGTGTATGTTTGGGGTCATGGTTCAGAGCCAGGTTTTGGAGGTGTAGAAATCTGGGCTGAGAGGATAAGAGAGAGAAGTTTAAAGGGTTTAACTCTGGACTAACTGCTGCACAGATGATCCTGGATCTGTTAGTAATATTTTCATCAGTCTGACCACATGTCTGTGTTTCTAAGACAGTCAATGTGTTGCTCGTCCTCTCTGCCTCTACTCTTACATAAGGGTTTCCAATTTGAAATGGATTTCAACACGGTCAGCTGTCCCAAACCACCACTAAACTATCTCTCAATATCTCCTCTTTCTCACACCAAATCATGTGAGCATTCTTTGCAATTGAGCCAACAACTGTTCAAATTTAGTGCACACAGATGCAGCACTGTGCTCCGATACGCTCGTTATTAACCATTCATGCCACATATCAGACATGATCTTCAAGGGTCTAATATCCTGTTGCGACGTCCCGGTTGAAGCGGATGAACTAAAGTTGTGTGTGTGTGTGTGTGTGCAAGTGCGTGGATGCACATTTGGGCGCATTAGCGTGTGTTTGTCCGCCTCGTCCAGATGTGCAGGAATGGCTGTATGTTGTAATGCTTCCTGTTTTGCAAACTGTCTGAGGTCAGCAGATGGCTTTAGTGCTACTCTGAGTGAAGAAAAAGAGTGAAAATGAGAGAGAAGAGAGGGAGTATTATATTGAATGGTCATTTCAAACAAAATACCAAATTATGAACCGTTTTAGTAGCTTAGCAGGTTCATATACACATCGGCTGTTTCCGAAATGAGTAAGGTTGCAATGTTGTAGTGGTGTCCGAGGGTATAGTGAGAATTATTATACCCTAAATAGTGGACTCAGAGTATCCCGCAATGCATCGTGAAAAGTAGTATACAATGATGGTCACTAACCGATCACTATGTACCATCCTGCATTGCGCTGGAGGAAAAAAAGGCAGACAGACGTGAGGAAAGAGAGCAGCACGATTGAGACAAATCCATGAGTTGTGGCATGAAATTAATGTATTTAATGTGAGTAGAGCAGCGTATCACAACACAAACGGCCACAAAGTACTTTGTATTTGTTAATTTGGGAAAATACGCTCATTGCCCCCACATTTACAACGGCCGTTAATTCTTATCTTTCACATTAAAAGCCCTGTACATGAACACAGCATCACTGCTTACCGGGGGGAACTTAAATTCACTCAGAGCATTTTGCTAAGAGACAACTCAACAGCATAGCTTAATAATAATAATATGTATTTATCACATAGAAAATTGACATGTCGGTATTTATTATGGATGCAGACGCTGATGTGGCACGTTTTAATTGTGCGACAGCAGTGATGTAATTAAAAATGACCTGAGTTGTGTCGGAAAGTGTTTTTTAACTATGCCGATGAGCTCACTGTATAGTCCTCTACATAGAACTCCCTAAATAGAGAGTATAGGGAGTGGTGAATGAGTGAATGATTTCAGACACAACCATTGTGACAGGCGTATATCTGGGTTTTGTCTCACCTTTCCATATTTTACCACCATGCCGTGAAGAAATATCCTCAAGAAGAGCATGACGTAACAACATAAACAACAAATAAAACCCACAAAGGTTTTACTAGCATCCTGTTTGGCTGATTCTTGTATATCATCACTTATCAGGAATGCCGTAAAGACACTTGACTATGTTTAACACACATCGCTGGTGCTGCAGACCTTTGATGATGCAGTAGCAATGGTGCTCAACCACACACATCTATCATGCGATAAGGGTGCTGTAGCCCGAAGAGCGGTACGGTGACACTAACATATGTGCACGCACGTGGACGGGACGGGAACAAATGAACTCCGGAGGGAAGGAAGGAAAGAATAGAAACAGGAGCCATTACTCAAACCTATAGTCACAGATATTCTGCAAAAACTATGCACCTCTCACTGGTAAAGACACATGTGGAAGGAGATGCATGAACATGTATTCACACTCACTGCAACACTGTCAAAGAAGGATGCAATGTTGCCACACAAACACACACACACATACATAGTGGCAGACTACTGTACTCCTGCAATGACAGAGCAATTAGTGTGTCTTTGGGGAGTTTTTTTTTCTTTCTAATGGAGAGGAGAGTCAAGTGACCCAAGAGAGGAAACCAAGTGGACAGCAGTTTCAGTCTTATTTTTTCGTTCACTCTGTCTGCTATAGCTAAGTAATCATCAGGCATCCGCATCATGACACATACCTCCTGCTTCCAATATCTAATATTTTTCTTATTGTCAACAAATCCCATTGAAAGTGCCTGAGTAGCCAATCCCTGATATAGCTTATTTCTCTGTGCCGCAGATGTCCATTGTTGTCCAAAGGCTATTAAAAACACATAGATGAGTCACTGGCTGACGTGTTCCTTTATTATGGATCAACACAGGCACTGAAGGATATTTTTTTAGTCAATCCTACATACAGTATATCGTCCCTCTGTTGAAAATACTCACTCGCACACTGAATATAATCTAAAACAATCCTGTTTAATCCTGTTGGAGTATTTTTTTGCTAAAACTACATTGCCCAGATATTTTTGAAGATTACTTATCCTTTTAAAAAAGATAAAAGAAACAATATATTTGTGATGCATTTTGTAAGATTTACATCTTCATTAGGAACAAATGGGCTTGGCACTGAGAGCCAGACAGAGCGAGGGAAGTGGGAAAGAATTGAGAGCCAGACTAATGCACTGTTGGCTATCTTTTCATGAGATTCACATGAGACAATTCTGAGTCATTTTAAAAGCATTTTCTAGATTTGTCATCCTGCATTTGCCTTTGGCTTTGCTGTCTTGAAGATTCATGCCACATCCACACTAAGATGATGTTTTAAAATGAAAACAATCTCCGTCCAGCACTCAAATAATAGCTTTGCTTGCTTCCTGCGCATGTAGGCAGTAGTAGCATTGTAAAATGCAGAATTTAACTGCACAATAGCTGCTAGTATAGACAACAAGGTCAGCAACGCTTGTAACTCGTTATCCATGTTGAAATTAACCACTGGTGGACGAGGCTGCTGTTGTTTGTTTTCTTCAGGGAAAGGTTCACTTGATGGGGTGTGATGAATCAGGAAAGGACAGGTCATGACTGACAAGACCCAATCAAGAAGCGAACGTGTCTGTATCATCGTTTTCAAAGGTCTCCGTTTCAGTCCGTCCAGACTAAAATGCAACCACGAGGTTCTAAAACTAAAACGGGCCCAGCAGCATTTTCTAACGTCTCCGTTTTAAGGGGCTCGAAAACGCCGGAGTGGTGTGGACGCGAGGCATAAGTTATGCATGTTAAAACAAAAACGTATTAGTGTGGATGTAGCCTTAGAAACAAGCTCCTTAACATTGCTGTTAATTGAAAAGCCAGCCATATTCTGTTTAACGGGCTTGTGACCTGACCTCACACACACAATAAGAGCGAAAATGGCTTGTCTTTATTGCCATTGTACAGTTGTGTTGTCTCGCCATCTGTACTCTTGTTGCGATGTCGGCAGAATATATGCCAAAATAAAACGCCCCTTTTTTCTTTCATCCGTTACACCTCTAACTTTCTATTTCTTCTGCTTCTTTGAAGTCTTTCTGCAGTCTCTTTGTTTTCGCCTGAGAGCAGACTCTCATTAGGATGCAGAGGTTGTGTCCTGCACGTGCGGTACATGCACACACTTACTCTCACTCTAACTTGCTGACTCTCATTTCAACAGTCTGAGTGGGCCATTATGAAAGGCTCCTCCGCTAGTTTCACTGCCTCTTCAGAGCTGGAGTGTGTGTTCACAAGTGTATCGAGACGAGGCACCCGTCCCAACACATATGGACATGCACACAGGATCTTCTAAACACACACACACTCACACACACTCAGTTTAAACCAGATCAGTGTAATTCATCTGCACCCCCGCGGAGCCGCCAGGGCTGACAGGGATATTTGCATCCCTAATTCCCCCATCCCCATCGCCACCACCACACCCCCCTCCCCATGCCAGCTGGGACCACCAGGGCCAGGGCAGAGGCGGGACAGGAAGTCTATTACAGACACACGCATCTACACACAGGCACATGCGCAATCACGCCGACCGTATCTAATCAATTTGACGCCGTTGTTAAACAAAGCTCACGTTAAGGGGTAATTAAAATCGCCCAATTAAAGCCTGCCTGTGTGGCTGAGTGTGTGTCAGACTTTGTCCGTGTTTGCATGTTTAAGAGGTTCTTTGTTCCCACTAAACCTTTGTGTGAACAGATTACAACAATTTAACATTTTAAGGCTGAAATGTGGCTCTTTTATAGCTTGGATTTCCATACCGTGCTTCACTACCTTTCATGTGAGCACCTCCAGCAGAGCAAAGTAGCTCTATTTTTGTACATATTTTTTGTTGTGAAACATTTGCATTTTGAGTGTGAACATGTGAGTGACAGAAGGTTGCATCACAATGACTTCATCATCTCTCCAGTGAGCTGCCTGTCCCCTGGGCTGCCTGATCAATTGTCTATGTGGCTATTTCCCTTTAGGAGAAATCAATCCAGCTTTATAAATCAGGTCTGTGACATGTGTGTATGTGAGCACAGTGTTTAGTCTGCAGCTGTTGCTGAGATTGACACCTCTGGCAGCTCATGATTTGTCCTCCTCTCTCATTAGAAAGGTCTTTCCCCCCCTCCTCTTCACCTCCTCACTAGCCAGCTGGACTGATTCATAGGAGGGGTGGTTGTGAATGGGGTGTGTGTGGGAGGGAGGGGGGGTTGAGTGGTTTTGAGGGTCATATGTGTTAGTAGATGTCTTCAATATGTTGTTCTGAGAGCTCAGTATATAAAAGAGGAATTTATTTTGAATATTTAACAAGACAAATAGTCTGTATTTAGACACTGCAGGGCATTGAGCTAAATGCTAATGCCAGCATACTCAAACACGCTTACAGTGACGATGCAAACTGATGTTTCCCAGGTAGGTTACCAGGTTAAACAGAAACTAAATTTGCTAATGAGCACATAACTCAATGTACATCCGAGGCTGATGTGAATGTCTTTAGTTTTGCAGGTATTTGGTCATAAACCAAAGTAATGGCCAAAGTGAAATTTTGATCCTGATGATGGTGCTAGAGGAAACATTAAGGGATCACTTAAGTTTTTACAGTTCATCCTGTGGGGAACGTGGATGCGTGAACCAATTTTGATATGCAGTAATCTATGCAAACGATGTTGAGACATTTCACTCAAAGCCACAAATGTGAACCTCATGAGGAATAGAGGAAATAGAGGAAAGGTCAGCGGGTCTCCAAAATCAGTAGGATTCATCTTCTGGGCACCATGGATGTCTGCTTTTTAAATTTCATGATAATATCCTTAATAGATATTTCAGTAAAAGCCAAAATGTCAATCTGCTGGTGGCGCTAGAGGAAATGGCATGGGATCACCAAGGTCATTGGGATTCATTGGACCATGAATGTCTGTACAAAGATCCTTGATAATCCATCCAGTAGTTGTTGTAGTAGTTGAGACATTTCAGTTTAGACCAAAGTGGTGGACCACAACAGCTAGACCCTGTTTACTGCCAGTTTTTGTGAGAAGTTCCATCTTGTAATTTTTAAAGCAATTTTCTGAATGTAGAAATCCTGCTGAAAATCAGCAATATATATACACCTGACAATGACAACTGAACGAGATGCAGTGTGTTTCTTTGACGAGGACGACCTTAGTTGTAACACAGTCGTGGTTGAAAGAAATACACTTTATTTTTATATTTTTGTTTTACCATCTCCTCCGTTATACCAAATCTCTTGTGCTCATTTGGGAGTCAGCTGCTCAGTTCTAATTGTCTATTGAACTGAACCTCAGGGGTGGACAGACTGTCCCATAACTTACCACTATAACTCTTTTATCACCACCCCCCCATCACACGTAAATACACAAAGAAGGAGGGAGAGCAAAGGTCAAGGTCGTGTGATGCAGCTTAGGTGTCCTGATTAGTTTACTGTCTACTGTGATAGATTATGTGTGTTTAGATTCATCTTTGTATAAAAATATTATGACAGTAGCAACAAAAGTGGGAGCAGGAGCCCATTTTCAAAACTCTCAGATTGACATGTTTTGATATGAAAACTGTAAAGTGAAACATGATTTCTTTCCTGAGCATGAATACAGGGTGTCTGTATCACTAAGTGGTTCAACCACTTTAGTTCTTATATTGCATCCGATCTTCCAAACCACAGGGGAGTTGTCTGTACACACACGCACACACACACATATGATGCAGCAGCCTGGCTGGATGGCACAGCATGAATCTATAACCCAATCCGAGCAGATTACAGCATGTTAGGAAGCAAATGCCAATGCATTCCCTGATGGGTTTAAGTGAGAAAGGCTTTTGGTTTATTCTGGGAGCGGGGGGCAAAGGGGCACAGAGCAATGAGCGGGCACCGGGGCATTGTGACTGAGGGCGGTTGGTTAGAGAGGAGGGAAGGACAGATGGTAGGTGTTGTGAGTGTGCACTGGCTGTCTACTGTCGGAGTGTGAGACCTGTCTGCTCTTAAAGGTCTCTGTTGTTTTGTCTGTCAGCCTGCCATCATATTTAATTTAGTTTGCTCTACTGCCATCTGGAAAAACAACTGCGCTGCCACTGTTACTTCTGTCATGTCTTTTCCTTGTGTGGTTCTCTAGTTTCATCATTTTCCCCCGTTGTAGATTTATATTTCAGGTAGGGCTGTCAAAGTTAACGCAATGATAACGCGTTAACGCAAATTTGTTTTAACGCCACTAATTTCTTTAACGCATTAATGCAATTGATCTTTCTGAGGTTGTAGCGGGCTCAGTTTTAAAGCTAGAGTAAAGATACTGGGAATGTATGAAACTATAAACCATTGGTACCAACCATGTCAAACTAGCATGTCACGAAGAGGTTAAATAACGCTGCAAAGTTATGCTAAATTTCGGCGAGGGAAAACTGTCATGGCCATTTTCAAAGGGTCTCTTGACCTCTGACCTCTAGATATTTGAATGAAAATGGGTTCTAAGGGTACCCACAAGTCTCCCCTTTACAGACATGCCCACTTTATGATAATCACGTTTGGGGCAAGTCATAGTTAAATCAGCACACTGACACACTGACAGCTGTTGTTGCCTGTTGGGCTGCAGTTTGCCATGTTATGATTTGAGCATATTTGTTATACTAAATGCAGTACCTGAGACGGTTTCTGGACAATATTAGTAATTTTTTTGTGTTGTTAATTGATTTCCAATAATAAATATATACATATATTTGCATAAAGCAAGCATATTTGTCCCCTCCCATGTTGATGAGAGCATTAAATACTTGACAATTTCCCTTTAAGGTACATTTTGAAAAGATAAAAGATGCAATTAATTGGTGATTAATCACGATTAACTATGGACAATTATGTGATTATTCGCTATTAAATATTTGAATCGATTGACAGCCCTAGTTTCAGGCTTTGTTTAGATGATTAGGTGTAGATTTTGATCACTGGATGTGGGGACTGCACTGTTACGATTATCAGTCTACATGGTTAGTTTTGAGCATCCATGATCATCATTTATCAACTCATATTTGGTCATATTTCATAGTGTATTTATTATTATTATTATTAACTCCATTGGCATTTGTATGTATATATATATTTGTAAATGTGAGAACAGGTAGGCAGTGTTTGCGTCTTCCACTGATGATGTAGCATGGCATTTCATGTCTAAAAATATCCTTCTGTGTGTGTGTTTGTGTTTTTTGTGCATGTGTGAATGCACCCCTGCAGACCCGGAGTCCCAAAGGAAGAGGACCGTGCAAAATGTTCTGGACCTTCGACAGAACCTGGAGGAAACCATGACCAGCCTGAGAGGCGTGCAGCTCAGCCACAGGTCAGCCACACACACACACACACACACACACACACACACACATGCACTACAGGCTGTTCACATACACTGCTTGCATATGATAGAAACAAAAAGAAAAGACACACAAAGCAAACAACGTGAAAGAGAGCAGCAGTTGAGATGGGCAGATTCTTATTGACATTGCTAACAGTGTGTTGGGGTGTGGTGGTTAACTGCCTGCGGGCTCTCAGATCAATATCAGTATTCCTGATAGACCAGTAGCCATTAGTCTGTCATTCTCCGCCTGCTCTGCTCTCCCTCTGCGTTGGTTAATACGGAACTGAAGCAGGATTAGCTCAAAGCTGACTTCAAAGCCGACCCTGCCAATGCGCACTCACGACTCGCATTCAGACACACAACAAGACGTGCAATGATGCTGTGATTAAGTGTATGTGAGCGTTCGCGTGTCCTCTCTCCCTATGCTTCCTGTCTTTCATTGACGGATTCTGATTGCATTCAGCGCGTCTTCAGCTTTCGTCCTTGAGAGCTTCCCCCTGAGTCTGCCTGTCCGTGCGTCTCCCGCCATGCATCCTCTCTCTGTCCCTCGGTGGGAGCTCCCTACATGAAGAGCAACTCAGCAGATGGTTCCCTGCTGGAATACATTTCCTTTTGCCATTCATACTTTTATCGTACTGTAATAACCTTGAATCACTCCCCGCTATCCCAGAAGACATATTCCGCTTTGAGGCCTACAGCCTGTCGGCGGAAGCTTCCTGCGCAAACAAGAAGTCATATTTCCTGTGAAAAACGAGTGTTTAGAGTGCGAGATTTGCATGAATTAAACAAATGGATTGCTTAGCAAGCGAATTGTTTTGTCTACACATACTTTCCCTGATATACACTGTACAGTATGCATAACAAGCAGAAAGCCTCTGAGAATCCATTCTAACAAGACGGGTAGCATCCTCTCTCTCTCATCCGCTCTCCACGTCTTTCCGGCCTGTTTTATGTTAGTGGTTAAGCATTTCATTTGAAAATGTCTCCATTGATGGTTTTTGTGGAGATGATTCTGTATCCTGCAGACAGGATTCATTTGAATATAGCAGGCAAATGCACGTGCTGTCACACAGTTTGATAGTCAGTAACTTTTAATATGCTAATGCTCCTCATTCTCATCCTGTGCACTAAGCAGTGATGTGCTGTGCTGCTTTAGTGCAGGGAATGCATGTGATGTTAGTGATGCTGGTATTTTTAGACTCACACGAATGTGTGCCGGCATAAGAGGACAGTGTTATGCAGGGCACAGAGGAACATATGTTTGCTGATAGGAAAATAACATGAAAACACACATTACTTACAGTATGTGTGTACAAATATACACAGGCATACATGGTGCACCCGATTCGACTGTTATCAGGCCATTAAATAGGCGTTGTCGCTCACTATACGCACCATAGATGTGGGTCATTAGGGGCCTACTACGTTGTAAAAGTGAAACTTAAGAGCGACACATTCTAACACGTTGTAAAACTGAATGAAGCGTTGTGTTTTTAACACAAACAAAACGGCTTCTTTCGGTTTAGGCAACAAAACCACTCGGTTATGTTAGGGAAAAATATTGTGTTTTGGCTTAAAATAACTTAGTTTTAGGTTTCTACTAGAACATGTTTACGTGCTTTAGCCCAGTCTGCTCTGATTGGTCAGCTGGCCCGTCACCGTTGTGATTGGTCAACCCAACCAAACTCTTCGGACTCCGTTCCAGCTCCGCTCTAACTAGCTTTGTTTGAGGGAGTGCCAAACTAGCTGTTATGCAAATGTGTTACTTGATGACATCACCACGTTACGGAAGAAAAGGCAGGACTTCACGCAAGGTGTTTCAGGCCATTCTGATGTTTCTGTTGGGGAGAGTAACTCCCTTTTGCTTGGACATTGAGCTTTGTCACTTTGCAGGCCTTTTACATGCACGAAAAAAACTATAAAACACACAAAAGGAAAGGGAAATAGCACAAAAGCATTATAGGTCCTGGTTAATGCTTGTGAACACAAAGACAACTACGCGTTGGTTTCATACAGGATGCGAACTCTATAGTCTCTTGGGTGAAAGGACTGTGTTTACTGTTCCACCCATCGCCTCCTGTCTTCTGCTCCTGTCATAATGACTACAGCCGCTAGAGGTCGCTGTTGTCTTCTTTTATACCTTCTTTCGGTGATCTACCATGTGAATAGATGATAAAACCAAATATTGGGTGTAGCAGGGCCCTACTGACCCACAGCTGTGGTGCTTATAACCATCAGTAATGCCTATTTAATGGCCTGATGACAGTCTAATCGGTTGCACCTACACAGACACCTGTACACCAACTGATCCCAAATGGCCTTATACACTGAGGTCCATCTGAGAGAAGAGGACGCAGGGTGGGGACAGGAGGAAAGATGATTGGATGGAGGAAGCAGAAAAGAGGAAATGGAAGATAGACATTCACTTCCTGTCTGTTAAAACTGTGCTCGACCTTTTCAACCCTTTAGGGGAGCACGTTGCTGTGAATATTTATTAAGAAACCCTGAAACATATCCTCTTTTTCATGCCATAGCTGCGTGGACGGGACCATGTGCTACGACAGCGATGAAGCTGCTGCGTTCTCAATTTCCAGTTTATCAAATCGCTCCTCTCCGTTGTCGTGGCGCCAGGGTCAAGCGAGCCCCCGTCTGCAGGCTGGCGAAGCTCCGTCCACCGGTAACACCCATTTAGACGTCCCACTCCGGATCAGCCACAACGCTCGTATCCAACTCATCGAAGCGCTGGACGCCTCGGACCCGTCCCTTCTGAAGGGAGATTACCTCAGCAACAGCGACCTCGGCAGGAAGAGCTCAAACGAGGATGATGAAGATGATGATGATATTGATGATCTGGGGAATGGGTAAGTGATGTTCTTTTTAATTTGAAAATGATGTGTTTTTACAACATATTAAATGAGCTCATGACGCTGCAGGAACCAGGTCACTTGTGTCTCATTAATGATCTTATCATTGCTTGTGAGGTGAATCCTGCCACCTGTCAACTGTAACAGCCACACAGCTGCATTCAGGCCTGTACTCAGTGGTTTACCAGCACAACAAAGCCTTGATCAGCCGCTCTGTAATGCATCACAAGCCCCCCTTCATAGTGTCTGCCTCGACACTGGCAGCTGTAGCCCCCCTGGTGCAGCTGGCTCTGCCGTAGTCAGAAAGCAACCCTCTGGCAGAGTGCGGGAATGATGTCACAATCATGGAGCCCCCTTGCAGAGATCATCCTGTCAAATTCAGCTGTGAGCCCGACGGCTTTGCCAGCAGGCTTGCATGTGGAGGACCCCTCACAGCGTTGGCTCACCAGAGCCCCCCTGACAGAGCTAGAATGCAGATGTCTTTTGGAAAAACGGGTAACTCTTTCTGCCGAGCCAAATCATTCAGAGAGCTGTCAGGGACAGAATGAGTTTGGTCTTAAACTAGCCATGAACTCCTTGGATCAAAAGACTTGTTTCAGAAATGTTCATCGGCATGTTTTGCTGTGTTGTTTAGCGGTTGTTACCCAGGTGGTGTATGTCTTTGAAACGTCACTCTCTCCTACATCTGTAACATCTTCTGAGGTGTTGTGTCTGGCATCACACATACACATCCGTCTGTTCAGTTCACACAGTACTGCTGGCAAAAGGGAAATGGTCTCTAACCGTCATTTGTTATCCGCTATAAAAATGGACTAGAGTTAAATACCCCAAATCACGTTAATGTGAATGTGTTTGGGTGTCTGTCTGGGTGGTCTAATTGTGTATTGTTCCTTTGTAAACCTTGTTTTTCTTTCACAACTGAATCCGAGGGACCAACACATTCTCCCTCACTTGATCAGTGACTCTCGGCATCGGATACAGACGCACGGAATACCCCTCTTGCGTTGCTTTTGGACGGACCGGGGGCGTTACGTGCATAGCGTCCTTTCAAAATAAACTTCCGTTTTCACAGGAAGTTAGGTTTAGGCAACACAACCACTTAGTTAGGGTTAGGAAATGGTCGTGGTGGATGTTAACTTCGCTGACTCAACTTACGTGACTAACAACTCACGTGACTAGCGACTCATATAACTCACAGGATTGACGATAACGAGTTACTTGACTAACAACTCACAGGACTGACGATACCAACGAGTCACATGACTACCAACGTATGTGACAAAATACGTTACTTTTAGTGTCACACGAGACACGAATAGTGGTCTTCTGGTTGAGAGTCTTGTGTTTGTTTGACCCATCCACCACTACTCTCTCCAAGCCTTAACAACTCTCACGCTTTTAATACTATGTCACTTGCTCCGACCGTCGAATAACACAACGGGTGGGTTTACATTGGTGTTAGTTGAAAGCCCGGTTCGTCACAAACTGTCACTAAAGGGTGCCTCCATGTGTCTGTTTCCGATGCCGAGTGGTGCTGCCCAATCGGCGGTATATGACGAGTTGGGAGTGAGAATGGGTTGGAGGGACGGGTCATAAGAGAGAAAGGATGCTGGTAGCTGCTGTTAGTGTTCAAAATGGTATTGAGCTCCCTGAGTCTCCGTCAGTCTGTCTCAGTAAGACAACACACTACCTTGTGACTTGACAACCAATCAAGAAGAATTACATTAATAAATTAAGTTTCACATCAATCCACAAATAGGGGAAATTAAGTTTAGAGGGTCTATTGAAGAATGACCTAACTTGTGTTCCCTGGACTTCCTTGGTTAGTTTTGGAGAACTTGCATGAGGAGGTATAACACAACAATTTCAACACACACAGCATCATGTTTCACTGACCAACTCTAAGCACAGCGAGGAAAAACACATTATCTCATTGTAAACTATGATTCTGGCAGTGTGTGTGTGTGTGTGTGTGTGTGTGTGTGTGTGTGCGTGTGCGTGTGTGTGTGTGTGTGTGTGTGTGTGTGTGTGTGTGTGTGTGTAATGCTGTAGAGCTCGTCCAACCAAACTAAAAAAAAAATTCCTCTGCTGGCCACAGCTTGACATCTCCATGGTAACCACAAAAATGCACCCCCAGTCACCAGGAAATCAATTGCAACACAGTTCAGGTCTCTGTGGCGTTATTGTGTATCTGGTCACGGCCTCCAATTAGTGGTCATACAGGTTTATATTGTGCTTTGTGTGAGGAGGCAAAACAAGAGGCAACATTTGTTGGTGGGCCAAAGGAAAAAGATTGAGAAAGAGAGGTGATAGACAGACAGATAAACAACATGAGCTTGCAGAAAGACAAAGAAAAATAGAAAATGCAGCAGCACTTTTTTCTCTTTCTGCTTAAGATATCTTAACTAATTCAGTCACAATTTGATGTGAAGTATCACAATGTCTATTTAATCTTAAAAGATGTACTAGGTGACTATTTTACCAAGTATATTTGTATTATTACTAGTCAAATTATCTCATAACACTTAATATGAGCCACAATCACTATCATTATCACAAATAACATTTCAGTGAGATATAGGGACTTGTTTTTAGACTATGCATCTTGAATATCTTAAGTGAAAAAATACCGCTTTTGAGCACACAATGCTTAATACTAGTGAAATATAGCTCAAAATGGGTTTTCTCAGCTAATTTAAAGATCTGTTTTTATCTTGAAAGGCCTAAAAATTACATCTTATTTCAACAAATCTTACCAAACAAATTTTCACCTGTTTCATTGGCAGATTTGTACTTATTACAAGCAAAAAACACCTTGTATTCCTATTTTCTACTTATTTTTGAAGTGGCCTTTGTTCCCCCTGGAGTGGTGGAGTAATCTGTACAATCTAATGCAATCAAAAACAACACCCTTTCAACAAATCCTTGACTTGATTGTGTCGGAGCGGTGTTTATTTGATGGCTGCAACTAACCATTATTTTCATCATCGACTAATCTATTTATGAATATTTATCCAATAAAACTAAATGGTTGTTCTATAAAACGTCCAAAAAGTAGTGAAATATGCCCCTCACAAATTCCCAGTGCCCAAAGTGACATCTTCAAGTTGTTCGTTGTATCCCTGGATGTATAAAGAGAACTGGATACAGCGTTGGAGGCGGGCTCCTGTTCATTCCTATGAGAGTTACTCAGTGGCGCTTGAAGCCAAAATGGCTCGACTGCCGAGTGATAAAGTACCCGGATCATCCGGCGATCTTCCGCATCCATTGGGCCCATACAGCAGGCGCAGTAGCGTTTCCTTTAACTCCGCCTCCCAGCTCTCGCTCCAGCCGCGGTCTGGCTCTCATTCACATGAACGGAGGAAGGGAAATAACTCTGGATTCAGCTATTAGTGCAGTTTACAACTTTTAGGACCTAATGATATAAATAACAGCGCTACAACTGTTTGTAACGGGAAGTTGATTTACCTAAAAAAAAAAAATATCCGCAGAGTTAAAGACGTCTCTTTCCCGATGTAAGTCTATGGGAAAAAGTGTTTTTGGGCCCAATGGAATCACGTGACAGACACAGGCGTTGTAATTCCACCGTTTGGCCACTACGAAAGTTTGCTTCAACCACCATCGCTCATCCAGGGGGCTTAGTTGTATCCAACAACACCCAACGATATTCAATTTACAATTATAGAAAACAGAGAAAAGCAGCAAATACTCACATTTGACAATTATGGAATGTTTTGGCATTTCAGTGTGATACATGTCAAACTGTTATCTATTATAAAAAAATAATTTTCTGTTGATCGACTAGTCTCTTAATCAACATTTCATGTTGGCATTCATTGAATCATTTATATGGTCATGTGGAGTCTGTAGTCTGGTGAAGCTGTGGCTTCAGACTAATATGTCTTTACCACTAGAGGGCAGGCTTGAGCTGCTGTTCCCTCCCTCCTGTCTGCTCTCCACCCAGCCAACTTGAAGTAGCCCCATGCTGGATTACCCTCATAATTTATTACACATACTCATCCATTATACATAGAGGCACTTCCCCTGTCATACAGAGGTCACACTACATTACCATATCTCATCCCACCATATATAATACATAGGATTTCCCCACATAAATTATGCATCACAAACTCACACATGTTCTTTGTTTGGGTTGTGTAGTGCTCATCTCTTTGTTGTGTTAAATCTCGAGGAAACTGTGTTATAAAATATTAGAGTTTGACCATAAACATATATGGGTGAGCAGGATTTGACTCATCGTGGGTCTCACTGTGACTCACCTGAGTTCTACTGTGTAGGCATGACTCACATTCCTATACAAAGGTGCGTTTACGGTAACTGTACCGTGACCTGACACACAGATCCTTTACTCTCACTCTCACACACACACACACACACACACACACACACACACTGAGTCAGGACCCCTTTAAGTCAGTTATCCATTTCCTGTGCTTTTCTAGCTCGGGTCTCTTCTTGTCTGACGAATACCGCTTACATCTGGAGCCAGTCCCCTCCCAGTATCCCCCCAGACTCACACACTCGTCATTCTCACCGGGAAACAGCGGGAAGGGGGACGATTTGGAGGTCATTCCCCTGAGCGTGTAAACAGTAATGAGGTGCAGTGGAGGTTGTGGATTTGGAAACTGGACTTGAACCTGCATTAATCAGCTTTTTATATATATATATTATGCATTAATTGATGGTAATGTTTAATGTCAAAGAGGTTCCTGGCAGTAATAAACCAGCAATTATGGTGAGACAGAACTGCACTATTTATGGCCCATAATGCAGTTCAGTCTTGCCTCTCTCATCAACCCTGATTCCAGCAGCAGCAGGCCGCCGTTTCCAGCAAACAAACTCTGATAATGCTACCTGCCCAGCACCAAACAACAGGCTGTTAGCTGACAGCAGTTAGTGGTGGAAAGCAAACAGACATACTAGGCCAGACATATAGGACTCCAGTGGGGTGATAATGTTGCTTCATGCACTAGATGTGTAAAGCTGGAATTCTGCAGAGAAGCACATATACGTCTTGTGTTGCATGTGCATGTAGATAAGGAAGTTAAGTTATAGGGGTGTAAGAAAATATCAATACATATGGGTATCGCAATATTATGTTTTATGATACCGTAGCGATTCTCCAAAATACTATAAATTTTTATTTAACCTCTTAAAAATCGGACTATTCTGGCCTTCAGAGGTTGCAGTTGGCTCAGTTTTAGCTACTATAGTGAATGTACTGACATCATATGAAACTATAAAACCTAAAGAATCCATTGGTACTAACCATGTCATACTAGCTTGTTGCGAAGGAGGCTAATTAATGCTCCAAAGTTATGCTAAATTTTGGTGAGGAAAAACTGGCATGGCCATTTTCAAAGGGGTCCCATGACCTCTGACCTCAAGATATGTGAATGAAAATGGGTTCTATGGGTACCCACGAGTCTCCCCTTTACAGACATGCCTACTTTATGCTACTCCCATGCAGTTTTCTGCAAAAACATGCAGTCCAAAAGTGTTATTTTTGCCTGTTCTAAAAATGGTGTATTTCTGGTGTGTTCTTTATATTATGACAGTTTTCCTAGAATTAGATTTAAAAAATCTCAATTTATCGCCTTGCTCCAGACGTCAGAAGCAAGGCGTCCGATTCTTGCCAATACGCAGCCCTACTGATTTGTCCAGCCAACATCCTGTTGAGAAGTTTTCTCACGTACATTTCAGCAGAGTGCTGACACAAACGATCCTCTAACAGAGCATAAGAAAATATATTCCTCTTCAAAGCACTTTAGTTCCATTACCTATCTTGTCAAATCCAAATTCTTTCTTGTTTTTTTCACGGATATAATGGTTTATTCACACTGTCATTGTAACCTCTATTAATAACCAGGAGGAATTGCAATTGTATCACTTCATCTGTATCACAGCCTGTGATTGGCACAAACAATATAGTCCCATTTTCATAATAGAGACAAGTGAGCAGTCCACTGTCTAGAGAAAAGCTAACACCACAAAGCACAACACTATGCTTTGTCATTAGTTTATTTCTCTTGAGATCAACACTTATTATTCTTTGTAGCACTGTCGAGTGTGTGAAAGCGCATGGGGGAGTAAATTGGGAGCATCTTGATATACTCGTGGCCAAAGATATTGTGCAATGATGGATCTATATGTGTATAAGTATAAAGTCTACATAGGTCTGAGCCTCATCTGGGCTTGATAGTCGGTATTGATTGCCATTGTAGTCGTTGGAGTGGTGATAATGGGCTCAACATGCACACACACACGTGCAGACGATTGGATGAGCGTGCGGCTTGTTTTCTGCCCTGCTGGGCGCAGACGCTTTTGTCTCTGGTTGGAAGACCTCCCATCCTCAGCGACCTCCCATTAGTAAACGCGCACGTCTCCATGGTTACGCTGCGAGACAAGCTGGTTGACTGCACTAAACGTTTGAATTATGAAAACATTTGTTTGGAGCAGGACAAACACACACACACACACACACTTACTAAGCTCCCCTAAGCTTTTCCAGAGTCTGCCGCTTTAAGTGTTTTGGTTTTAGTGGTGTCCACTTTCTAGAGAAGCAGAAGTGAGCTGGTTGCTCTTTGGTGTCAATCCAGAACCGTACAGGGAACTGAAACAGAAAGAGGAACAATGTAATAGAGAAGTAATCTGTTGTGAACACAAAGGATTCCTGAAATAAGCATTGATGTCATCAGTGGTTACTTGAGCCTCATCATGCCTGCCACTAAATGTTTTGGTTATTCAAACACGGGAGGTCATTATCTGGCCTTGGACTGATGGTTATCTGACCGTATCGATGGTTAAACACTTCTAATTAAGTGTAACTACTGGACCTTGTCATTGCCTCTAAACCCTCTCTCCAGTGGGACAGGGTAGTTACTGACAACCACGGTCTTGTGTGCATGTGTTTTGGTGTAGAGTTCAGTGTTATTTCTCTGAGGTCAAGCTCAATCCTGCTGTACTCTGACCCCATCTACTGGCCAAAACTAGAACCTCACACATGTGCACACACATAGAACGTAATGCAGTTTGACACATCTGATTAATGAATTCCTTTCCCCACATCTGGATCTGATTTTAAGTTACAGGTGATGGATCCGCTCTCTCACTTACTCCCTCTCACTCACTCTCACTCTCTCTCACACACACACACACACACACGTCCTCCTGATGTTGATCCTCAGCGGACACACCCGGGGCTTCCCTCTTGCTAAGAGCCAGATCTTTGCACTGTGACTCATACTGCGGTCCAGTTACAAACCCTATTCCCAAAAAACAGCACAGCTCACTCCCCCTACCTAGACACAGTCACAACATGGGCGGAGATCAGAACGGGCTCATGTGAATTATGGTGGAGGAGGAAAAAAGGAAACTGTAATTTGGGCCTTTTTGACTACGAGAAAGAAAGAAAGAAAGAAAGAAAGATACTCATATAGTTCATATAATCTGGTGCACAGGAGATTAAATGCTTTTGTGTGCATTTATATTTGCCGTGTGCCATCAAAGCATCTAAACACCTCTAATTAGTTGAAAAGGTTAAAGGTGAAAACTAATCTACTAACAAAATAATATGACTCTGGAGTGATTTCAGGATTTTGGGACTTAAAACTGTTGTGATTTTAGATTTCTTTTTCCACTGCAGCTCATAAAATCTGGTAGGGCTGGGCAGTAAAGTATGATAATTTATCGTCTTTCAATGGAATCGTATCTTTATATATGATATATAGATTATCAAGATATCCTGATACACAATTGCGTTGTATAAATTGATAATAAAAAGCACATATTAGCTCAGATTTCTCAGAAAATCTGATCATTTTGTACTAATGGTAATTAGAAAATACTCCGTACTTTTCATTTGTCAAGTATTTAATTCACACAGGAGTATACAAAAATAAACTTTACCATGTGGTTATTTCATATAGACTATTTATATTGAATTACCAGAAAAATGTGCTGATACATACCTATATCGGGATAGAAGATTTTGGCCATATCGCCCAGCCCTAATATCTGGTCTAAATATCTGATGACAATCAAATAGTTTGATTGCTCGTGTTTTGCTGTTATACCTCTAGAATTTGTATCAAAAGCTCTTCTCTAAGTCACTTTTACTTTCATACTGATGTTGAACTCTGAACTAGAACCATCTCAGTTTATTCTTATGAGTTATGGACTTTGCCATTAAAAGACTGTACCAGTAATGTTGCATGTTTAGCCCATTTCCTGTAAGCTATTTTGCAAACTTGTGCTGGAGCGTTTCAAATTTTTGAAGCTATTTTTCCAAGCAGCCATTGGTTTCATACCATTTCCACATGTTATGAAAATCAGTTGGCATATCCTTGAAAGCTGCATAATGCATCACAGTCAAATGTCAAGTCTGCATTCATTTTTGTCAAAGTTACGTTATTGTGGTGAGGTAAGAGTGCAGACTTTTCAAATTAATCTGGACTTTTGACTGTATTGCTATGTAAAAATAATGAATGAAAAGCAAATGGATGCAGCCTCAAGCAAGTTACGAGAGTCGGCCTTTTGATTTTTATGCCCTGCGGAAATGAATAGTTGCCTGAAAAGTAAGAAAAGACACATTAAAAAGCCAGAAATTCTACATCATGCATTAGAAATGGTCAGCAGTGTTAGTAACTGCAGCATGATTTGTAATTTATTGGACATTTTCTGGTACAGGATATAAATCATCCTCACCAGACTCTCCGACTACAACAAACAAACAATACAACCAAATAGTATACTTGTTCAAAATGACAATTTCACAAATAATTCAGATCAGCTTTATAATTATACAAAATAATCCTTTGTTGACCAGAACGTATCCAGTCTATTTTTAAAAGTGTTAACTGAAGGAGCCTGCACTACATGCTTTTGAAGCCCGTTCTATGCTTTTACAGCATAAAGCGTGAAGAAGTTGTTTTCTCTTTTCAGAGAAACACATTATTGGGAATAATTTTAAGGAGCTCCCTCTTAAATCATACCTATTATTTAAAAAGTGAATGACAGGCTCTGCTATGATAGCATTTATTCTGTTAACAAGCTTATAGACCTCGATCACGCCAGTTAAGGAACTAAAAGCTGCAAACAAATACTGGTGTGGCCCTTTAAGATGAATGTGTTAATTCAATATTTTCACAAAAGTGTAGATTAGAAATTATGCATCAAGACTTCCACCTGGTTTGCTGCATCTTTCTCTCTGTCTGTGTGGACATTGTGTGTCAGAGACGGTACGATTCACACGAAAAGTTGATGAGAGGCAGGTTGAGGTTGAAGTTCAGGAGGGTGATGGGCCGTGTGTTGTTCCTGTCATCCACTACCTGCTCCTCTTTGGGCCTCTCTGGCTCTCTGCGCCGTGCTCCCGGGGCTCTGTCTGCTCAGTGCGGCGTGTAATCGATTACTTTTTCTGTCATTATGGGGTGAACTTGACTGAGCGGAGGAGTGCGTTCTTTCTTTGTTCGAGCACGTGCGGGCAAAGCACTTTTTTCACTAGGAGAACACACACACCCACAGAAAACATTTCTTAATTAATAGCCATTCATTGTGATCACTTGAGCATAATGTGAACAGTGTCATATGGAGATTACTTATTGTAGTGTTCATGCAGTTTGAGGGTCTTTTTAGTTTCATTTTGAGTTAACAAAGCGTGATAATTTAGTTAATATCTAGTAGCTGAGTTTGTATTTAAATATATTATTTATCTGCCTGGCTATTTTTCTTAGGGATGATGTGATCGGCTCCAGCTGTAGCAGCAGGATGCTGCTGACAAACAATAATGACATTAATCTGTTTGTGTGCTAAAGTGGCACAAATACACACGCACCCGCACATGCACTCATATACACATATAGTCATACACACACATGTACACAAACACATTAAAAGATTTAACAGGGAGTAACATATGGGGCTGCAGGGGGGATTTGTAGTCCTAGAAAAACCCCCGACACCTCCTATTCCAGTGAGAACATGTCCTTATGTTGCCTTATTTTATTCTCTTTTGTTTGCTGAGGCTGTTTGAGCCACACAGTTTCATTATTAATCCTCTTAATTCACTATCGTTACGCTACATAGTTTACTTTTAGTCCAAACAAACAAGGCACAAAAAGTGAATGAGACTTTCTCATAAATTGTCAGTCCATCTGCGGCGACTTTCACTTTTGCTAAAGAAAATATTTGCTGTACTACTTTTCTTTTCATCACTCTCTTTTTCTGTCCATGTGTCCACACACACGTATAGTTACACACACATACACTAGTGTTCATAAAATCCAAAATTACTGCAGTCACATGTTATAGGAATACCTCCTGTCACTCTGCATGAATATGTTTGGTTTGACTTCAGGCCATTTCGTTATTGTGAAACATACTGGCGTTGAGCAACAAACACATGTGCTGGATCAGAGCTTGGGAACTTACATCCCTCGGACCGGTTTTCCCACATTCTGCTTTGGAACGAAAGAAAAGTTTGTGGGAAGTCAAGGAAATTAATCTTTCCCCTGCTTCCTTGCTTTCCCTTTCCTTGAACTTCTACAGGATATATCTCCTATTCCTAATATGACTCTCACAGTTGAAGGCCATGTCGTTCAACTTCACCCATCCAAACGCCAAAACCACTGCCACGGCTACTGTTGCCTAGACGCCCCCCCTGTACCCCCCTACTGAAGCCTGGTAAATCTCTATGGAGACGCTACGCCATAATCCCCGCTTATCCCTGGCTTCCTCTTATGGCAGGGATGGAATAGAATAAGAGAACTCAGGGACTTGGTCAGCAGGCTGCAAGGACACAGGGGGCATGAGTAGGGGGGGGTTTGGTGTCCATGGTGTGTGTGTGTGTGTGCATGTGGAGGACCCCCACGTAGTTCAGAGGGATGTGTTACCATGTCAACAATACGAGCGTGCAAAGGAAATAAACGGTGTGTGTGTGCGAGTGGACTCTTCTTAACTTACAGAGGTTAAAATGTCACGACTTCTGCCCGATGACCGATTTCACCCCATTTCCTTTAAGGAAAGAGAGCGATCCCGCTCTTCCTGGAGACGTTTACTGAATTCACTTTATTTTATTTTGGTATGATATGATCACACCTGACCTATAGAGGACATGAAAAAGGGGAAATGACCTGAAAATAACAACTGATGGTGAACATGATGCTAAACCAACAAGCGTAGATATAAACCATATAGACTGACATCAGTCAGTCAACAAAACCTTTGCTTTTAGGACTTTGGAGGAAGGCTTCAGATTTAATGAGTTACTGGAGTATGAAGATTGAACCACTAAATCTACTACTTTTACCATCTTAAGTCCGACTAGCGTTTTTTTTTCTAGCTCTTTATACAAATCCTAGAGATGCCACAGCAAAACAAAAGTAATAAAACTATAGTAAGTGGGCCTAGAGTTTAGATTTTGAGCTCTATTTTTGGCTCTAGGGATGGTAATGTCAGTCAGCTCACTACTTTGGTCCAGACTGAAATATCTCAACAACTATTGGATGGATTTAGAAGAGATACTTTGGTACTTTATGACCAAATACCTGCACAATTAATGACATTCCCATCAGCCTCAGCTTACCTTGTGTTAAGTGCTAATAATTAGCTAACATTAGCATGCTAAACTAAGATGGATAACTTGGTAAACTTTATACTGTCTAAACATCATCATAAATAAAGTGAAGAATATTGTTTAGCACTGTAACTTAGTTGTCATTTTAGCACTTCAGGTTCCCTCGTCTGGAAGTCAATGGGTTTTTAGTCAGATGCCTGAAATAGTCTTTGGTTAACACAAGCTTAAGAGATTTTAACGTTTTGTTCTACGATATAAAATGCGTCTGTAAATACTCCACTCGTGCGTTTTGAAGCTTTTATGTGTCTTAAAATAGGTGGTTGCTAACAAGTGGCTAAATGAGGCTACTAAACGTCATCACGCTGAACACTATTCCGCTCTCAGCTTAGTGGTGGTGAAGTCATGCGACCGTGTTGAAGTTTGTTTATAGCCTAACATTAGCTTTTCACTTCTGCATTAAACACTTCAAAAATCATAAAAGTGTTGTTCACGTGTGGAGATTATCTTACAGAACAAAACGTGCAAGTATCATAAGAGAGCTTATTTTCTGCAATAATCCAAAATTCATTTGATTGTTTCTTCGTAAACAAACCTGTTAAAAAAGTGCATTTTGTGATGTAACTTTGTTCCCTTTTTACCATTTTAATGCAAAACATTGTTCTCAGTGTTAAGAGTACCTTTCTTGTTATTAAGAGAGGAGTTTGAGGAAATGATCAGGTTCACTCCTGACGGTTGGTTCCCACAGTAAAAGACATCCCCCCCAACCCCCACACACCCAGCACACACACTCCCCCTCACCTTGCTCTCACTCATTCATGCCCTCCCTTTACATCTAAACCGCATTATTTAAAGTACATGCTTAGTTCCTCTATAGGGGGTAAATGAAACTGCATGGTTAAGGACAAGCTTTTGGATGGAAGCCGCCTCAAATCTACGAACACACACTCACACACATCCATACAACATGCACACTAGAACTGAGCCTTACACCCCTTTAGAGGGTTAACAGTGGGGTGTGACGGGGGTTTGTAATGCGCATAAGAATTAACTTCGCTTCCCTCCCATTGACTCCCACCGTGTTATTCTCTGGAGTTGTTTCGACATTAGTCACACACTTTTCTTTCTGCCCTCCCACCATCGTTCTCCCTTCCTGTTCTCCTCATTACGCCATCTCTTAATCTCATCCTTCCCTGTATGCACCAGTGCACCCCAACGGTGAGCATATCCTCATTATTTTCCCAGGAGACGTAAGCTGAACTGGTTGCAGAAACCTGTTGAGCTACAGTTAATTTGAACCGTTGGCGTTTTTTTTTTTTTAATTAATTGTCGTTCCTCTTGTTCCTCTCAAGTCTCTTGAAAGACAAACCGTCTTTGAAGTCAAATTTTCTGAGCAGCTCTACTTCATATTGTCCTCAGCAGATCTCAAGAAGAGTGTCCTTTCCAAGCAAGAGCCTAATTAGATGTTTCTGGTGGTCCAGACATGGAGGGTCCCCTTAATTAATCACCAGAGCACCTTTTCAGATGATGGGACGTGCACTTTGTGGTTCAACAGGAGTGTGTGACTGTGAGGTCATGTTTTCAGCATTTGGGTTTTTAAAACCTTGCTCTGTTGTTATGTTAGTGAGCTACTAGACTGAGCATGTAGGATGGTATTGACTCTTCCTCTGAGGGAGGTGGCTATTTGCCAGAAAATCACACACAAGAATGTGTGTGGTGACAGATCCTTTTCACATGTTCACATGTTCTGAGTAAACACATTTTGAGATTGAGATACATGTTTGTAACTCGTACACTTTTAATTTTGTTCAATAATTTTGTAAGTCAGGTAAAGTTTATGTGTGCCTTAGACTGTATATAAGAAGTGGACGTAGTCACCGTGACGTCACCCGTTGGTTTGTGGTCTGCCGTTTTTTGCTTGAGTTTTGGCCATCGCCATCTAGGTTTTTGCAACCAGAAGTGACACTAGAGGGTGGAGCTAGGTACAATCGAACGTTGAAAAAGACAATTTCAGGCGACTGAAAAGGTTATAATTAACTTTCATGAAGTGAAAACACTGTGAAAGGGTTAAAGTTGTAAGACGAAAGCACGGACAACACCGAGACCGGACAATGCCGTGGTTGCGACCTGTCCATCACAAGGTAGCCAGGCCTTAAAGCATACCCTGCTTTATGGTCTATTTGACTCTAAGTGGGACCATAATTTACAAAATGAACATCATGCTGTATTGAAGAAGACTTGAAACTAGCGATTGAGACCATAAACTCATGTTTACAATGCTTACTAAGGTAATAAATCAAGTTAGAAGTAGGGTCATTTTCTCATAGACTTCTATACAATCAGACTTCTTTTTGTAACCAGAGGAGTCGCCCCCTGCTGGCTATTAGAAAGAATGCAAGTTTAAGGCACCTCTGCATTGGCTTCACTTTTCAGACCCGGAGTTGCCCACTGCGTGTGTGTGTGTGTGTGTGTGTGTGTGTGTGTGTGTGTGTGTGTGTGTGTGCATGTGAGTATGGATAGGAAGAGAGTGAGGAAAGAAAGTGTTGTAGTGTGAAGATTTCTGAGTGATGGGGGAAGGTTTGATAGAGAAAATTCAAAGTTGATAGTAGTAGAAGTAATAGAAATGTGTGATCATGAAGAGGAGTATTTCTGTCTGATAATTGTGTGTGAGGGGGTGTTTTATTTGTTTATATACAGCTTGTGGCTTAGCAAGTGTTTCATGTGTGTGTCTGTGTGTGTGTTCCTGCTCTGATAAGGGGGATGAGCTTTCCCAGGTCGCTTGTTTCTTTCATCAGCAAAGGAGTGACAGGTTCCCAGGGTCATATGGATGACCCTGCAGCCTGTATACTGTCATTACATAGTTACATCACCACCTAATTATACTGACACTAACACACACACACACACAGACATTGAAAACAAGCACTATGGTCTTATAGATGCTGAGTGAAAAGGAGGGCAGCAGTGAAAAAAAGAGACACTCTTTGATGAGGAGAAGCAAATAAACTGAGAGGGAGACGGAGGGGCAAGTCTGGGCATGAGTCAGCGGTCAAAGTAAAAAGCTGGCCAGACAGACGCAGAGCGCCGTCCAACTACCCCTTCCAGAAACTCGGATGAGAGTTGACATAAATAAGAGCAAAGGCTCACGCTGACTTAAGGAGGATTGCAAGTGTGTGTGAGTGTGTTAGTGAATGTGGGAGTGTTTGCGTGTACATAGAAACTGTTTTCCTTTCTCTTTACTAGTAACGCTAGGCAGCAACGATGGCAGTGGCTCCACACACCTGCAATTCAGCATGCCAATGTGCCCATCAGAAACCCCCGAACACACACACTGTGTGCCCACCTGGCCCTGCGTGGTACGGGTGAGCAGCACCCTGAAGAATCCTGTCTTTGTTCCCTCTCTGCACTTAAAAAGAGTGTGTTAATGATCTCTTTATGTGGCTACGTTTTCCAATCTCTCTATTTCTATCTGTTGTCTCGACCACTCGCACCATTTTCTTCACTGAAAAGAGCGTTAATTATCCCCCTCCTCTGTCTTGTCTCTTTCTCACCCTTCATTCACTTATTGAACAAACCCAGCAGCAGACAGGCAGATCTATTCACTGGAGTCCACTCAGTGCCTAAAGTGTTTAAACTGGTTGTGAGGGGGCCGAGCTCCGGGTGGATACATGATACCCACTCTATTCCTCTGCAAGTCTCCAACAGCCCAATACACACTCTGTTACAATAGAAACACTGGAGTCATTTACCCTCCCTGCTTCATTACATCCTGATTGAGGCCTATTTACACCACCATTGGTTTGGCTATTAGCCAGCCGTTCTCCTAGACAGTAGATGACTGTTGAAAGACATTTATGTGTATTAAATCACAGTTTGTTCGTTTTTTATTTCAGAGATATGTCTTTGTGGTCTTCTGTAATAAAGACCATATTATTTAAAGTTTTGCCTTTCATCATTTGACGGAGGTTGAAAGTTTTAAGTACATTTACTCACTCTCGTACTGGTACTTTACTCAAGTTTATATATGTGACTTTATGCTCTTCTACATTTCACTGAGGCTTTTTGTACTTTTCACTCAATTCAATTCAATTTATTTTTTATATAGCATCAAATCATAACAGAAGTTATCTCAAGATGCTTTTCATATAGAGCAGGTCTAGACTGTACTCGTATAATTTAGAGACACAACAAGAGATGCCCCGACTGGTTGGGTTGGGTCGACTACATGTGTCTGACAGCTGACATCACTGGTCACACTGCAGATTAAGATTTTACAAACACATAAACGAATGACCGGACTAGAACACATGATGCATTGTTACAGACTAAAGTATATCCAACCATATGAAATTGTTAGAATTAGCTCCATTCCCACTAGCTACAGCATTAAAAAGCTTTTTATGTATTTATTATCTGTGATGACTCCATCTTTTTTATATACCTGTCTCTTTTAGATATTTTAGCTTTAGCTCTTTAGTGACTTCTTTAAATGGTGTGTCTCGTCTGTGTTTTAGACGTTGTTGGGGAGAGCGATATTTCGCTTCCATCTATGCAAAGTGTGTACTGTGGTCGTGACAATAACGAATGTTGAATCTACTGTAATAAATGGATATGGGTTCGAGATGTTCTGCGGCTCTTTTCCAGAAGTTGTGGATTAAAGAGGTAAAAAGGGAAAGCAAGATATGCTGAAGGAGGATATATCCTATAGCTAAAGACGTTTTACACAACCTGGCAACCCGAAATTTGTTCTTGCAAATGACATATTACTGCTATAAAGTATAAATAAATTATCAACCATTAGTAAAGCCATTAGGTTCCACTTATAAACACTTAGCCTGCTGGAAAATGTTACCAAAGTATATGCCAATGCATCAGTGATAACAATCCAATCTGAAATAGGCAATCCTGAATAATGAGTATATAAACTTAAGTGATGTTATGTTGATGTTTAAGTACACTTTTTCTTCTTTCTTTGAATGCCTTCAAGGCTTTTTACTTTGTCGTGGAACATCTTTACACCGTGTTAATGATGACTTTTACTTAACTAAAGGGTCTAATTACTTCTTCCACCACTGTTTTATAGGCTCAAACAAAATGCAAATGAATGCCTTCACTACTACTGGCTATCAGAGGGTAGAGTGAGTGGTGTCAGCGGGATAGTCTCGTGTGTTGATTAGAGATTTAAGAGTGTGAAAATGTCTTTGACATGTCAAAGCTTCAGAGAATGTGATGACTGCGTCTTTTTTCATCCTGCGGCTGAATGCACGTTATGCGCCTTTTGGTTTTAAAGGCACAGCTGGTCGCGATCAGCCAAACGGGGGCCGGAGGAGGAGGAGGAGGCGAGGGAGGGGGAGGAGGCGAGGGAGGGGGAGGAGGAGGAGGAGGAGGACGAGGAGGAAGAGGAGGAGGAGGAGAGGGTGGAGGAGAGGAGGAGGAGGCGAGGGAGGGGAAGGAGGAGGAGGACGAGGACGAAGAGGAGGAGGAGGAGAGGGAGGAGGAGGAGAAGGAAGAGGAGGAGGAGGAGGAGGAGGAGGTAGAGGAGGAAGAGGAGGAGGAGAAGGAAGAGGAGGAGAAGGAGGAGGAGAGAGGGGAGGAGGAGGAGGAGGACGAGGAGGAGGAGGAGGAGAGGAGGAGGAGGAGGAGGCGAGGGAGGGGAAGGAGGACGAGGACGAAGAGGAGGAGGAGGAGAGGGAGGAGGAGGAGAAGGAAGAGGAGGAGGAGGAGGAGGAGGAGGAGGTAGAGGAGGAAGAGGAGGAGGAGAAGGAAGAGGAGGAGAAGGAGGAGGAGAGAGGGGAGGAGGAGGAGGAGAGGGAGGAGGAGGAGAGGGGGGAGGAGGAGGAGAGGGAGGAGGACGAGGAGAGGGGGGAGGAGGAGGAGGAGGAATTCTGGGTGTTGCCTTCCTATCCATGCCTCCCTCCCTCCGTGGGCGTGTGAGAGAGAGAGAGAGAGAGAGAGAGAGAGAGAGAGAGAGAGAGAGTGTGTGTCAGAGTGGAGGCACTGCGGTGAGTAGTGGGTCAGTCAGTCAGTTGAACGCTGCTGACTCTTACAGGCGGTTCCCCGGTTATCAGCGGGCGGAAAGGAAAGCACCGGGTGGATTCTCTCCCTCTCTTGCTTCAAGCACCAGGATATGCCAAACGGGAACAAAGCGTGCGTGAAAGCTGGACGCTTGTAGGATGAGCGGGCGCGTGCTGAACGGCAAAATGCTGCAGCTCCCGGCGGCTCCGCAGCGCGCGGGGAGGACAATGCACTTTCTGTCAAGGTAATAATAATAGATGATGAGCATGTGACTGAGAATACCGGATGGAAAGCTAATTGACACACTGGTGACATTAGCTTTTTGATGATCTTAACGCGAGTGGTGATGAATGGGTTGTAGAAGCTGTGCGTAAAAAGCAGCAGCAGCACGTTTCATTGATAAAACTCCAACAGCTGCATGGTGGCACGTTTCATTATTTTTGGGGGCTGGCATGCATGCGCTCAGATTAGGCTGTTATATGATATTGTTTTTCAGTCTAGACGCTTGAGTAAAGAATGGGCTTCTGGTTGAGCGTATAAATGGAGTCTATACACACAGCATATATAGGCACAGAGCTCAATGCGCAAAGCCATATGGTGGAATCAGCATCTGTCTCTTAAAGGTTACATATAGACTATTAGAAGCAGCATCTAAAAAGCTTTAGGATGCTGTTCCTGCTTTAGCCTCTATACATAAAATGAAGCACATTACTGCAAATCATCTAATGAGAGTGCAGTGAAGTGCCAATAGATTTTGAATGCCCATTGTTTTAAGCTGCATGAGATGACAACCGGTCTGCTGGTGTTTGGTGGTTCAGTCAGCAGCAGAGGCAGGTATATGCACCATGTGAGTGGGTATAGGTGGGTGTGTTCGCATTGATCCACTGCAGGACCCGAACCGCATCCTGTGAACGGCTGACCTACATTCTGCCTTCTTCTCCTGGTATATATCTGCTGCTGTGATTGGATTAAACAGCATCAAGCCTCCTCAGTATACCAGCTTTATGCCCACGCTGTGTGAGAAATTATCTAATTGTATATGTCTTAATGTGTGTGGGCTAAAATATAGGCCAGCTGGTATGAGTGAGTGGGCTGTTGATGGTGCATAGCTGCATAACAAGACTTGTATTTGTGACATAAAGATATGTTGACCTGTGGGAATAATCATGGAGTTACTTTAGAGATGCATTAAGACAACATAGACAGAGATGCTTTTATTGATTCAGTGTGTCTGTGTATTCGTGTGTAGGGGAGGGTCAGCTTTGCTCTTTTTTGGTCGACTGACCCCTATAGCATCCATCGACCCTTTATGTAAACCCATTAGGGCAGAGTGGTCTGATATCAGGGCATTAGAGACACACACACTCAACTGACACAAACACTTTCACCACTGACACACACACATTTTCAGTTTGAGTCCCAGAGGACCAACCGGGGCTGTTTTTTTGTTTGAGTTGGACACGTGTGCTTAAACAGACTGGCTGTCAAAAGACTGATAAACTATTTGATGGAGGCCAGAGGTGTGAGTCGCTCTGCACATGTATTCTGGGTGTCAGCATGTGTGTGTGAGTGAAACATTGAACATGCAGTGTTGGCAAACCGGTTCCAGACAACACACAGATTTGATCAACTCTATTAGTCATATTGAAAGCGATCCAACATCAACTTGTCTGTCTCTGTGTGTTGTCATCGGAACAATACACAAACAGCCTGCTCAGCAAGGCCCACCCCTATCTAGATCCACCCCGGATTAACAACGGTCCAAAAAGCTGATTTACAACATGGTGACATCACCCATTAATGTGTGTCACACCCAGGGGGTGAATGTAGATTGAAGTTCTTGCCGGTACTACTACCCGAAACCTTCGTCGCTTCATGCGTCCCTGAACACACACATTCATTTTTGTTAACGCCTGTATGGTGTAGAAAGAAATTAGAAACACTTGACGTCATGTATATAGCAAATTATGTATTTTAAGAATACTTTCTGAATGTTGACAAAACTTTCAAAATCATAACAATTTGTTTTAAATTAGAAGAAAGACAGGCGGCAAGCACGGATTAGAAACCCGCAAGTCTGTGCTGGTCACAAACACAGTGACAATGGAACAATTTAGAAGCAATTTAGAAGACAATTAAAAGATGCGCAGACAATGATGTAGTTACATGCTGCTCGGATGGTCCCATTTTCCGAGTTGGGAAGTCATTCTTCCGACTTTGGTGTGTTTGTTAGCTTTAAGCCGTAATGTAGAAACGACATGGACGCTACAAAGAAGATGCATTGTATTTTATTGCTTAAACAACGCGTTTGCTGTTTTTGAGTTGTTGTTCTGATTTGATGGGATGTTCACTTGAATTTTCCCGGTAAAGAACAACATTTTCGGATTATTCCGAATCCACATAAATGCAGCACAAATGCCATATCTCACAATGTTAATGAAAGTGAAACATAACGCATGTACAAACACACAAACTGAGCCACAAACATAACTTCCTTGATGGAGGTTACTGTATGTTGACCTAATGTTAGCAGATGTGTTGTATGTGGGTTTCGGCAGGCAGCTGCTGTTTCTCTTCCCGGTACCACATACCAGCACTGAATCTTTTAGTAGTACGGAATACCGGCTCACTTTCACCCCTGGTCGAATCCTCTCAAATGGAGCACCGGCCACTGTGATGCAGACCAGACATGTGTCACAGCTGATGTAATTTAGCTGTGCATGGGGAAGTGTTTGTCAGTGCAGCTCTGATTGGTTGGATGCTTCACTGGAGACCCAGCATGGTAATTAAAGCTGAAATCTGTAATGTTTTAAATTAATATATCATAATTATATCCATCTGTGTGACGGAGTGTTGTGAAACAGCACATTCACCACGAGAAATCTTGAACCGGTTTTTCAGGTGGCACCTGTCAGCCCCAATGTCCTCCAACTTTTACATTTTAGTAACTAAAGTTGTTTATTTACACACACAAAAACACACAAAAGCTGTCCGTCATGCTAGAGTTACAGGCTCCGGGTCAAAAATAGATTACTTTGTTTTGGAAACACACTTTGCTGACTCAGACGCTGGATGAGTTAGCCTGTTGGCGATGTTGTCACACCCTTGTGATTCATAAACAGGCTTTATTAATCTTCAGCAGTCAAAAACACAGATTAGGTGATGAAAGCCTTCTATCAACACAGGTGTGTTTTTTTGGATGTTCCTGTTCCTGTTCACATAGAAACGGCAGAGTAATCAAAAACATTTGAATCTCTTCTACTGGGCATCTGAGCAGCTGACCAAACATGACAATTTACGTATGAAATTGTCACAAAAGTTTTACTTTACTGCCAGGCGTTCCAGCATTTTTTCAGATTTATTCCCAAATAGCTTGATTCTCGGTGGCCAAAAAGGTCAAGTCAGTGTAGATGGAAGGCCACAACGTAGAAAAACACATGGCTGAGGTCGTTTCATGCGGCCACTGACTCTTGATGTTTTGCAATCAAGTGAACAAGTTTACTTGCCCTGCTGCCTACAAGGTCATTAGTGAGACCTGAGAGCGAGAGCGAAACAGCAGATGCTTGTAACCTGTGCTTGTAAGACACATGCTCGTACTCTTTTTTTATTGTACACACAGGAGCCCGTGTGTTCACAAACAGAGCTCAGATTTTCATGAGGTGGTGCCCCCGTGGTTTAGTGAGTTTCTCTGTCACATCAAAGCCAGATAGGGACCTACAGCCAGACAACAGAGCACCTTAACAGGCAAGCTGAGGACGAGAGAGAACGCCGTAAGCCTGACCTCGGAGAATAACAACCCCTGGATGTCATTTTCACCTGATAGCAAAGTAGTTTTCTATGAAATGTAGAGCGAGTAAAAAGCACAGACAATGTCCTGCACTGAAACTTTCCGAGTTTTCTTTGAGTCAAGTGTAAAGTGAGACGATTGGCAACAGACTCGAAGCCACAGTTCTTGGTTTTATTGAAACTTCTGGATCCGTCACTTTATTTTTGTGTGTGTCCCTGCGCCCGCGCAATGGTATGCATATGCATATGTCGGAGGATTAGGGAGTGGGACCCCAGAATACACTCGCTGGAATGTGAAGTGTGCGTTTTTGAGCGGCCCGAGGGCGTGGAATGTCTCCTAAACTCACTGTAACAACTTTAAGTGGCATGACCAGAGTGCGTGTGTTATGAGTGACAGCAGGTGATGGGTGCGTGCTCCTGCAGGGCCTGTCGGTCACCGCCACATGTGTTCACATACAGCGACCTGTCTGTCCCCCCCTACAGCGAGGGAGTAATGTGTGTGTTTTAATAGTTGTCTGCTTTATCTCAGCCAGGAGAAGTGAAAGAGTATCTCTCCTCCAGTCAATGGGCCTTTCATTCTTTTTTGTACAGATGGTGTTTGGACAACCTTTGGCAGGTGCTTGGTGGTGTTTTACTCCGATCTGTAGCCTCTTTGTGCAGCTTGATTTGATTTAAACAAAAGCTACGCCATCACTTTTTGCTTTCTCTCTGTCTTTTCCTTTCTGTCTACTCTTTATTTACTCTTAAAGAGATGCAGCAGCTTGGCCTCTTAAGTCCCATCAGCCCACAATCCACTGATCCACTCAACTCAGCACATTTAACGTCTCACAGCAATGTGGAGACTGACTGCTGTTGCGGGTACTAATCTGGAAGATTAACACATAATCAAGTGGTGGCATTAGTTGAGTAGCTGTCGTCATCAGAAAATAAAGAACTGGCCATAACGTTGAAGGCAGAGGAGGGAAAAACGTTCTTTGTGTCGGGAGATGATGCCCCTTGAAATGTTATATACGGATCTGTACCAGTTGTTGTGACTGAGGAATTTGCTAGCCATGTTGAGCCACTGAACAGCGGCTCACATCATGATATCACAGTTCCTCCATCTGCTATATGTGCATGCGTTATGTGTGTGTATGAGTGTGTATTGGGGGGAGATAGTTCCCTATTGTGATGCATTTGATCAACGTGTTTTTATCCCAACTCAACTCTTTGTCAGACCACTCGTGCGTCACTCTTTTCAGTCGCAGTAAACACGTGCTTAATGTTGTGAATTAAACAAAAAACACTTGCTTAGGTTCAGGCAATGAAATCACTATAGTTAGGTTTAGGAAAAAACAACATGGCTGGGCTTAAAACATTTGTCCAGTGAAAATGACACTGAACGTTGTGAACAACTGATTGTAATGTGACGCACGGGACACGAACAGCGGTCTCCTGGATGAAAGCCTTGTGTTTGTTGGATCCATACACCTACCCTCCCGCCCACCCAGTGTGTGTCTTTTTGCTCTTAAAGCTATGCCACCACACTCCCGGCGCACTTTCCGTGAGCGTTTAATATTGACGCAGATGGGTTTACACTGTAGTTAATGGAAAGCTTGTGTGTCTCATACCAACACTAAAGAGTGCCTTGTGCTGACGGCACGTGACAAAGCGTCAGTATTTGACTCCCTGCGAATATGAAAGGGCTGATTTTATAGTGCTGCACACACTGACAGTATCCTCATTACTGTAAATTAATGCCATCCTCTATCACAATTTAATTCCTCAGTTAATAACAGTAGTTAAACCTGGCTCTGTGCAACAATCTCCCCTCCCAAACCCAACAGGTTAGCTGCATCGTATTTCACTCTAGTGTTGTTGTCGTTGACACGTCTGGAGGGAGGCCAGAGGAAATTCTACCCCAGGATCCAACCCCTATCCTGGGCCTCTGCGTGCCGGGGTTCCCCTCGTTAGCTCCTCCTCAGCTCTTAGCCCCTGAGTTGTAGCTGGGAAGCGCTCCACACTGCTGTACCCCAGCCTGAACTACTTATGGAGGTGATTTAAAAGGCTGTTCCACCTTGTCCCAGGAGTGCTGTCCCTCTTCTGCTTCCTGCTCTCTTGTAGAGAAGAAAAGGACTTTGGAAGAAACTCACGGTACTTTGGAGGGGGTCAAGGGTTATTGGGTCATATGAGAGCTCTGCTGGTCACCACCTAAAACACACAGAGACATTTTAATGTCTTCTGAAATCCAACACGCTTTGACCTAATTTCTCATGCTCTTTACACTAATATCATCATTTTGTGGAGATATTGTGAAACAGGTTACACCCATTCTTATTCAGCAATGCTTTAATTTATGCAAAATAAGTTCAAAAGGCATTGTTTTGTATTGTCGCTGCATTCAAAGCCTTGCATCAGCGTCAGTGTTTAGACTGGGGGGCAGTGACCTTTAAACTTTAACCCTATTTAAGCTGAGTAAGAAGGAGACAAATACAAAAGACGAATTACCCCCCTTCTCCTACTGTTTTCCTTTTTGGGGCTGATAATATGGAGAAGATCAAGATGACCCAGAAGGCGTCAGCGTGATCAACAGTCACACAACTTTTGCTTCCAAGACTATAAACACCACTCAGAGTTCCTTATATGAAGCTTGGAGGCTTCCAACGCTTCGACTGTCCTGTTTTATTTCACGGCGATGATGTAGTTCAGAGCCAAGTTGGCTCTCAGGCTGCGATGTGTTGAACTCTGAGAAAACTTCGTCGGCCACCCTGGGGAGGTCACAGAGTAGAGAGATGAGATTCAGAGATAAATTTGTGTGGGGAGAATTTTGCTGAAGCAATTTCTTCACTTCTTAAGCTGTACAGTTTTCACCCATCTATCTCCACCTCCCCCACACTCAGAAAAGAAAACTGACCAGGATTCCTGATGCGTCTGAGTGCCTTTTCAGTGCCTCGACTTTCCATCCAAAAAGCCCCAAGCATTTGCAGAATGTGTCCCCGTCCTTGCGAGTAAACCTTGGATGAATGATGTACCTCAATATTCGTCTACACTCACCTAAAAAGCCAGTAATACTCAGCCTGGCTGGCTTTACTGTTAACCCTCAGCGGAGCAGTGACTTGAGCAAAGCTGCCGTTCCCACCAGCCACTAACATCACACACTCCTGACAGCTAATTCAAGCTTCCCTCCAGGGGACAATGGTAATTTAGTGCATTGGATGTGTATCTGTGTTTGTGAGTGTATATGTGTGTGTGTCCTAAACCCCCAGGCCATAGCTGTCAAGGATATGCCTGTCAAAGGCACAACAGGGTTTCTCCTCTGTGATGGCCATTTAGGGATGTGACCTCCTATTTCCCTCCACGGACTCACATTCACACACACGTATACACACTTACAGGACTGCTGGCTGAGGCCGCTGGTCTGCTCTGATCCTGGTGGCAGATGGAATTAGCAGTAATTACGAGCTCATTAATTCCAGCCTTTTCTGTAATCCCCTGTAATGCCGCAAATACTGCTGCGTATGGCGTGTGCATGTATGTGTGTAAGTGCATGCGTGTGTATGTGTCCAAGCCGCTATCACACATCGTTCCATTCCACATCATGGAAACGGAGAGGCAACAATAAATAACGCTGAAGAGGAAATTAATTTCTCTGTTTACTGTGTACTCAACGGGCAGGCTGCGCGCACAATCTAGTTTTTAATTGTGTTTCTTGTCAATGATTTACTGTAAGTGTTTAACAATACAACCCAGCAGAGAACCTGCATTGGGTGGCTAATTAAAAGCCATTTTTAACGACAGATTTGTTGCTAATTACTCGACAAGTGCCCCCGAGCATCCAGACAACAACACGTCATCATTAAAAAGTAATTTATGAGTGGGACTAAAGGTCAGCACAGCATGTATAGCTTTTATAAAAGCATACCGTGACTCCAGAGTGCGGCAGACGGCTGATACTTTATGGATATACGTAGCTGAAACGACACTTGTAATCAATCTGCCTGCATCTGAAGTGCAAATCGCAGAAATGTAAACCATGATCACCATAGACACAGTATTACAGTCTGCGGTGTTGTGTTTTTACTGTACCTCGTGTGTCAAGAGTTTGAGTCTTTCAAGATATAATAGGGCTTGGCCTGCAGAGGGAATTCTTGCGTGGCCATATATGGTGCATCAGTGATACATCTTAAACAATCAATGTGACCTACAGAATGTTTAAAATGCTCATCCAGCCAGGAAGAGTACTTCGATATCATCTCAACCTCCTATTTCTACTCTCCATTTGATTGGTTGGCTTATAAACCACCAAGGTGAAGCACAGATCTGTGTGTGTGTGTGTGTGTGTGTGTGTGTGTGTTTGTTTCCTGATGATAAGCTGCTGAAGTGATCCAGGAACCCATATTGTTAGCCATCTGTGCACACAGGCCACATTCGCCCTCTCTTCCAATCTTATCAGGTGAATGCCCATTCACACATGTTTGATGCCAGCTCATGCACAGTCAGCATGATTTTTATTAGGGCTGCAAGATTAATCGAAATTTTATCGGAATTTTATCAAAATTGCAATACGGCCAACTACAATTTTCAAATTGCAGGAGGCGCAATATTTGTTAAAGGTGAAATATGTGTCAAAATACCATTTTAAATTAAATATTGTTCTAGTGCAGAGATGTCCTGGCCTACACACCATATCCTACAGACTTAAGAACATGTCTCTTTTTAGCACAAATCCCCACAAAAATCACACCTTAATCATTTTAACATGTTTTTCAGTGAAAATGACATATAATATAATATCGCAAATCATATCGCATCAGTCAAAATAATCGTAATTAGATATTTTCTCCAAATCGTGCAGCCCTAATTTTTATTATACCATTTCTGAGGCTTAAATCAAATCTACACCATGTTGTAAGACTCAGCCTCCCAGATGGTCAGTGCAGCCATGACTGTGTTGGAGAAGGAGGGTGTGGCCGGTCATGCTTCTCTCCCCCGCAAATGGGACATTTAGTTTTGTTTTGTGAGTGTGGGTGGATGTGTGTTTACACCAGTGTCACTGTGAGAGTTTTTTGAGAAAACTGTCATCTCTGTTACATCCTGTTTAAGCCTCCAGACTGAAACCTGTAGAGGATGTTGAAGCAGATAGCGAGTCATAATGTTGCTGCTGAATTTCTCGCTTTCTTTTTATGGTTGACCTCTTGGTTCAACTTTTTTTTTCTTGAAATTTTGTCTGTCAAACTTTCTAAACTCAATTAATACCATTATTCATGCATTCTTACACCTGCTGTAAGATGTAATAGGCAGATGTGTCCTCTCCGTGTCCCTCTCATGACTTAGAGGCACTAGAATTCTCCAGCTGTTTTCTGCCTCTTCAAACAGATCTGAGATCTATCTGCAAATACTGAATGCAGATACACAAGCACAGACAATGAATCTCCCCTCATTGTCATCTCTAGCACCGGTCACAGTCTCACATATTTAGAGAATCTAATGACTTCAGCAGCCCTTTCATGCGTGCCCCCTCCGGTTTCTGAGCCGACTGCCCAGTGCCAGTCTGGCAGTGCCCTACTTTCCATTTGCCTGAAAAGGCATCACTACAACCAGGAACCCGTCTGATTTAGCCATTTTGGGTTCTGCCATGTGACACTGTGGATTTTAATAGGAATGGAAAGTTCCTGTCCATTGTAGGACTGCAGAAACACTTTCCATGCTTTCACGCAAGCGAGAGAGACTGTGTCCAAATATCACCCTGAATGAAATGTGTTTAACCCCCTGAGGGTACAAAGAGTTGAACCACTGTATATTCATCTCACCATTACATTTGTACTGTATTAAGAGGCTTTTTTCTACATTTCTGTTCCTGTGTCATCGCATCCTTTTCACAAACTTTGTCTCCTCTACTAGTTAACACCTTCTTACCTGTCCTCTATATTCTCATCTCATCCGCTCCACTATGGTCTAATAGTGAGTCCTGCCAGCTCCTGGTTGGCTAGATTGCATTATCGCTGCCTTAAAGGAACAGTGTGTAACCGTTTGGGGGATCTATTAGCAGAAATGGAATATAATATTGATAACTATGTTTTCATTAGTATACACTAATCACCTGAAACTAAGAATTGTTGTGTTTTCATTAGCTTAGAATGAGCCGTTCATATCTACATAGGGAGTGGGTCCTCTTCACGGAGTATGCCATGTTGCACCGCCATGTTTCTACAGTTCAGAACGGACAAACCAAACACTGGCTCTAGAGAGAGCCTTTCACATATTTATGTTACCTGAAGGCCACCGTAGTTCTCTTGACACGCTTGTGAAACTGCGGTAATGTGAGCCGCAGAGTGCAAAACCGTGGTACCGCCAGCCGTGGTCTGACTTCCGTTGCTTCTGAAGTAATGTTATTATGGTAAGGATGTCTTCTGAGTGAGGCGAACAGCGTTACAATGGTTTTGCACTCGGCGGCTCACGTTACCGCAGTCTTGGAAAGGGAGGAGTTAGCGGAGGGGTTATCAGTTGGTTGCAATCTGCAACCACACCACTAGATGTTGCCAAATCTTACACACTGTATCTTTAAAGTTATGTTTACACTCAGTGTTACTCGCCAAAACATATTGTGTGTATCCTTGAGATCTAACAAATATTTTGAGTGTATTTCCATCCTCATATATTTTTTTTAAAGTATTTTAAATGCAGTATTGTTTACATTCATGCTTACTAGTTTGCAGCCTTCTTCTTCATTGCCTTCGCTGGTGCATTGCAGCATATCTTGGCTCGTTACCACCACCTGTTGATCAGTGGAACAGTGTGGCTCCATTGATACTACTGTGTATAGCGTCACCAAGCATGCACAAGATAAATGATGTCCGTAGCGCTACTAGAGGCCTAAAACTCCACAGGGAGTTTTGAAGGTGACACTACTGAACATTTGTAATCATTTCACCTTGCTGCTGGTCCGGTGGAATATTCTGATTTTGTTGCAAAGTGAGCTATAATTAGATAACAAGATTGATAATGACGTTTTGCTCCTCCTTGTTATTGATCTGTTGTATAGTGGCAGCAGGCTTTGCATAAGTGCACTAACATTCTCTATAATGTGCATTGACTATTGATCAGGTAATTACTTAATTGTTTTTTTATTAGGCCTGTCTGTGTAAGACAGTGAGTCTGTCTCCTTCTACAATCACTAACCATCTTCTGATCATGCAGCTAAGTCAAGTAGAGTGTCAGCATTGCATTCCTCCAAATGGCCTCCATGCAGCTTTGACAAATGTTTGTTTAGATGGAACAGCTTATCAGCCAATACTGTTAAGTCTGCTCCCTGAGGCTGGCAAGACTCCAAATCCCAGCAAGCACTGCTCCCACAAACCGCAGGGAAATCTGCTTTGTCTCTGCAGTGGCTTTTTCTTCGTCTGGTCTAGTGTAAATCTCTCACTTTCTTTCTCCTATTCCTCAACCTTTAAAGAGGTCAGGAGAGGAGAGGAGAGGAGAGGAGAGGAGAGGAGACGAGACGGAGGGAGAAGGGAGTGCGGAGCTCTCAAAATGAGCAGCAAAAAAAAAGAGGGCATTCACATTGAGATCAGAGCAATTAGCTCCATAGTCTGAATAGTGGAGCAACACAGAAGCCTGTTAATAAAAGCTGACTATTAAGCTCAGCAGCAGCTATTCAACTATTCTCTTGATAGTCTGTGAGGCTCAGTGTTTGTGTGGGTGTGCCAGTCCTCTCTGCAGAATATGAGGAACAAAGAAATCATGTCTCTGTGAAAGGAGGATGTTGTTTGTATCAACCACCATGACCTTTATGAATCTGTCAAATTATAATGAAATATTCAAACCATTTGAAATATTCTGCAGCTTGCATTTTCTGAGAGATGATGTATTCTAAGTTTGCTCTGGACTGTGGCTCCTCTCAGAGTAGGAAACCACTCGTGTGCCGCTGGCTCGTGATGACAGATGACAGTGTGTCCATGTGGCGTATTCTCAGCCCAGCGGGATGCTGCATTTTGCACATGATGCACAGAATGAAACCAGCGGTCAGGTGGAGGTGAAGAATGAGTTTAATCAAGCGTATCTCAGGTTAATTGACATTTATTGCAGCCTAAATCAAATCAACATTGATATTCATTTTGCTTATGAAATTACAGTCATAGGGTGCCATTTTTCAGTGTCATGATCCTTTCCTTCCAGCTGTGCTCTTTAGCTCGAGATCAGGTCTGAAGTCGCAAAAGGCCAATGAAATTTAACATCCATAAGTAGGGCATACAGATCTGGTTTGTGGTCATGGTTTGCACTCTCAGCCTACAATAATGTATGCGTTTAAGTTCTGTAGCTGCCTGGCTTTTTAATGGTAGATAAAATATTGGATTGGCTTATTAAAATGAATACAAATGTGACAGGGAAGTGGCTTTACTAAAGTGGTGCTTTCCGTGAGACACTTGGTAATCTGTGAAAGGGGTGATGAGGATGAATTGGGTGCTAATATTATCCTCTCGGTCTCTGCAGCTGCTGCTAAAGAATGAAAAAGACGAGGCGGAGCGAGGAGAGATTATAACAGGAGATTTCAAAAGCTGCTATTAAAGGAAGGAAGGTTGGAGCGGATTGAGGTGCAAGTTGGTGGAAGATTTTTTTAGGGAGAGTTGAGAGATCATCCTCTTGAGAGAGTTCATCGTGTCCTGAGATGTTGGAGGAGGTTTTCTATGTGTCATCAGCAGCACTTCTCTTTCCACTATAGCGCTCTCTCTCTTTTCACGCTTGTCGTTTCGGTTCTTTCTTCTCTCCCCACACGCTGCTTCACCCTTTTCTCTTGAGTATCCTCGTGTTTCATCGCCCTCTTTTTGAACTCGCCTTTATCTCACCCAGTGGAGTAGATGGAAGCCTATAGATGGCAAAGCAGAGCTGACATGACATGACGGTGGATCTGGTGCAGCCGTATATTGGCAGACACTGATTGAGGATATCAGGTTTTGGCTTGGAAATAAGAAAGTTATTTTTTTAGCCGAAAAAAACCTTTGGACAGACTTGGACAGACGGTGTTTTTACAAAAAGAAATGCCCTTGCATGAAGCTGGAAACCTTCAGCAGATCATTTCTGAGATGTTTTGGAACTTGAGTAAAGATTTCCTTCTCACAGAATGGAGAAACGTGGGTCAAAGCTCAAGGCAGATCAAGTCATTGCCAAGACAGTCACACTGAAATTCACGCACACACTCATAGGCGAACTCTACGATGCCTTATGTTCCCCTTGGCTGCCACATCGTCTCAACTCTCATCTAATTTCTGAGTCTCTGAGGCAACCTTTCCTCTCATCTAAGCAGCTTTTAATGGAACGTCTCTTCTTGGTCTGGTAGATTTGGGATTCTGATTTGATTTAAATACTTAAGAGCTGCAACTATTAATCGATTAGTTGTCAACTATTAAATGAATCGCCAACTATTTTGATAATCTATTAATCGGTTCGAGTAATTGTTTATGAAAAAAAAAAGTCAAAATTCTCCTATTCCAGCTTTTTAAATGTGAATATTTTCTGGTTTCTTTACTCCTCTATGACAGTAAACTGAATATCTTTGAGTTGTGAACAAAACAAGACATTTAAAGATGTCATTTTGGGCTTTGGGAAACACTGTCATTTTATAGACCAAACAACTTATCGATTAATTGAGAAAATAATCAATAGTAGCAGCCCTAAAATACTTGATTTTCTTTCTTCATATCAACTATGAGAGAATCTCACCGATAAGTCAGATGAAGTCGTCTATTTTATATTTCATCCACCCGTTTTGCTGGTGCTGTCTGTGAAGTTTGACCCCTGACCTCTTCCATCTCCTCTGCGGGATCCTGTTTTTTCATCTGTCGGCTGAGTGACACCAAATCCAGCAGACACTGTGTTTGTTCTGTTTCCTATCAGATCTGAATTATTCATCAAAGAGAGTGTTATCACACACAAAAGCTCTGGTGGACTCCCAGATAGCTTTGAAGTAAAATAGCGGGATATGAAGAGAAAGGTGTTGCTTTAGAGAGGTGCTGATAGTAAACCACCGTTGTGTTGAGGAGGTATTTCTCCTAGCAATGAGTTTAAATGTTACAATGAGGAATGAATGTCATATACACCAGTATTGGGTTCAAATTGGATGAGTCCAAAGTTTATTATTTGCACATATTTGTACTACAGAATAAATAAAAATCTGGTACAAAACAAGAATCCAACATCAGCTTTTCTGGAAGAACAACATCCTTCTTACAAAGTTGTTAAATCTCTAATTGAGTCTCAAAATGCCATATTTAGTTGTGAAGATAATTGTGAAATCTTCTACGTTTTCGGTGCATATCTTTCAAAGTTTCATTGCAAATATAAAATAAAAATCAATTTTATGATCTTATGGTTTCTAAAAAAATTGTAAATATGAATTTGAAATGAAAATGTGAAATATCAAAAATCTTTTTCGTCATTTTGAGAATAAAAAACAATGCCGTAGTTATTGAAAATACACTAGAATCCAGTGGAATTATGACATCCCACTACCAGATTGTTTTGCAACGTTTTAAATTTGTTAGCGTTTCACATGGAGAGAGAAAGTGTAGGTCGGTTCTCTGGATGTGTCTGACCCAATCTTAAATTTGCCCTTAATCCTACTCTGGCATATAGACAAGGCAGCATGACAGCCACTTCAGACGTAAAATCTCGTCTGCTCTTTTTTTGTGTCTACATATCCACAGGCGAGACAGAGAGGGCTTTCCCATCGCCCCTCTCCCCCTGATCCCCGCCCTCAAGTCCCCCAGGGTACAGTGTGACCCATACAGGCACCCAACCGGAAGGCCCACCGCTTTCCTCCCCTGTGCCGCCACAGTATACATGACCTCATTAGTCAAGCCCCACCCTCTCAACTTGTTTTACAGTATAGTACGATATCCGTCTAACCTATTGACCCTAATAAGATGAAACCCCCCAACCCCCTAACTTCCTGAGCGTGACCTACTTAATGTATACAAGCACATGTGGATGTACACCCACATAACCAAACACAACTCTCAGATGTGCCCTTTTCTCCCCAACTTTCCCCCTTCGTCATTCCTACAAGTCATCGTGTTGAGCAAGATGACACATATTCCAATTAGGTTTATATACCTTCATTGGTCATATTACTGTAGATACAGTTTTCCTATATTTTATCACCACACAGGAAATGGTCAAACGTCAATCACAATAGATAAATTGATAAATGAAAACTCCGAACTGAATTCCTTGAATTTTGCCATTCCAGGATCGTACAGAAGATGTAGAAATCTATTGTTAAAAAGACAAAAATATAGACAATTATAATAGACCATTATGTAATGCAACCATTAGATACGTGGTGTTAAGGGTGCGACTCACCATGGTTGCATCCGAAATTCTATACTAACATGCTATTCAGTACGCTAAAACAGCATGTGAGATTTTTAGTATGTCCAAAACCTTAGTATGACACCAATAGCACGCAAATTGCATACTATTTCAGGTGAAATATTACAGTATGCAACGCTGGACACTACGGCGACATAAATATCCCACAATGCAATGCGGTAGTGAGGACTATGTTCATAGCCGACGTTGGCGGAAAGCTCTGTAACATAAATAACACTTCAGTTTACCTGTAAGTATAAGATTTCAATTTGCTATAGGTGTAATATATTTTCTCACAAATCGTCGTTTTGGTCACATGAGGTTGGCACAGGTTACCATGGTTACACGTCTCCAACCGGCAAGGAGGCTCTCGGGAAGTGACGACGTAAATTACTGCTCAGTGCGTCTGAAAAGATACATACTTCTGTTTATTCACACAAAAGCATGTTTAATCATAGTACACATAATGGGAATGTAGTGCATAGTTTATGATTTCGGATGAAGACAGTTTCCCAACTGGAAAACCCATCCAACTAAGTGTTGTAAGTGCAGCCACATTATCCGAGATTTGTTGAAAAGCAGTGCACTCAATAATCATAAAAATAACTTTATTTTAACTTTTATAAAAGTTCTTCATATGATTAAAATAAGACAGTAAGACAAAAAACAATAAGAGAAATCAACACCGAAATGATTAAAATGGTGAAGGGATGGTACGGGAGGAAGATAATATAAAATAAAATACCTAAAAACAGAAACTTAATGAAAAGCCAGATTAAACAAGTATGTTTTAAAAAAATTCTTAAAAGCCCACAAGTGTATCAGTGGCCTTCAATAGACACATAACTGTAGTAATGTGATCGCTCCCGGTTGTGGTTGAGATTCTAGCAGCCAGCTTGTAAATGTTGGTTCCTGGGTCGACCGCACAAGGTTTCTGGCTGTCAAATAGCAGAAGTGAATAATGTTGGCAGAACTAGACAAGATTGAGGTGAAGGTTGAGGGAAAGTGGGTACATAGAAAGTACAACAGTGAATCATGAAATAGTTCCTGGAAGGCACCAAACACCATGGGTCGCTGATTTTCTGAGTGTCATTTTGCTTTAAGTATGATGTCTATCAATAGTATTGTTTCAGACATGCAGAGGTAACCACAGCTGAAACATCCCGACCTGTTTATGTCAGGATTTTCAGAATGCTCTTTGGGGGTAAAAAGGAATATAGCTAAGCAGATGCGTGCCAAACGGACAGACTTCACAGTCCTGGCATATACTTCCCTCCTGCATGTACTCGTGGGCGCATGCACCAGTGTATATGTTCTTTAGTGCTATTCTTGTTTGTGTGTGTGGGTTGAGAAGATGTCGAGAGCGCTCCAAATTTCAGTTTGCCAAGGGTTTGCTGTGTGAAAGTTAGGTTTATAGAGCAGGCAGCGTTTTAAATGAGGTCTATGAATATTTAATCAAAAGACAAACGGGAAGACGTGGAGCCAAGTGAGCCAGACGCTGATGTAACTGAGCTGGTGGAGCTTTGAGAGTTCATGCAGTGTATAAACCTCGAGGAGATATACAGCTAATTGTCACAGACTGTTTTGTTTTTGTCAGATATTCTTGGATATGAGAGCATGTGGTGGTATGTGATACTTGATCGATCTTTGTGGGGGGACATAATTAGCTTCTGTCCTCTTGGAGTTGGAAAGAATTCGGTGTCTTGATCAAGGACACTTTCAGAAAGGTGGATGCTTCATGGCATTGAGGCTTAAACTCAGGTTTACCAACTGGCAACCTCAACCACTCGGCCAAAATGTGTTCACCCTGAAAACAGGAGCACATGTCTACCATCTGTCTGGATTTAACCTGATTACTGTACAGTACAGTCTAACACACTGATTGACTCTAACACACACTAGCAATTTGCAACTCTATCTATTCCTTACAGCTATCTATTTTAACAATTTATCCATTACCTTAAAAAACATTTGAACTTTTATTTGAATGAATTCATTACTTTTACCTGCCTCTTTAGACTTCTCTTCTTGCTTGCTGTCATATATCAGGATGTCGCGATACACAATTATGTCGTCTAAATTGATAATAACAAGCTCATACTAACTCAAATTTCTCAGAAAATCTTATGTGAAATACTGTATTTTGAGGGAATATCATATAAAGTTTTGTTTTTACATCACCAGTTCAATGCGATTAACAAATGTTTATATATGGAAATATTTTTATTTTTTTTCTTCATAACTTCACTTGAAACTTTTATGTTTATTTTGCAATGAAGTTCTTAATTAAATGAGAAAAAACTCAGTACTTTTCATTTGTCAAGTATTTAATTCACACAGGAGCATACAAAAATATACTTTACCATGTGGGTATTTCATATGGACTACTTATTTATTGAACTACCAGTATATACCACTATGGTTATATACAGTATATATATATATATATATCATTATTGAGGCCAAATCGCCCAGCCCTACTCAATATGCAGATTTTTATATTTTTTATATTTTATTTTAATTAGTTGAGCTACTCCGCTATGTTTCCATGTACCCCCCTGATAATTGCAGAAGCTGCATGTTTTACTATATGAATATTGTCTGACACATCTTCTTTGTCGTTGTTTCTTGTAGCTGGGATGAGAGCAGTTCCATCAGCAGCGGTCTGAGTGACGGCTCAGATAACCTCAGCTCTGAAGAGTTCAACACCAGTCCCACTCTCAACTCCCTCCCCACCACTCCCATCGGCTCCCGCAGAAACTCAACCATAGTGGTAAGTAACACACAACATACACACACACATCCATGTTACACAGACGGATTAGCAGTGTGTGTAGGTTACAGTAGTATTGATTATGCTGTTGAGTCCAGTGAGGTATTGATGAGGTGCTGAATGATGTGTCATACACTCTGTCACTGTAGAGAGGACACAGAAATACACACAACAGGCAGCAGGACATTTGCATCGGAGACAAAGCCTGATTAAGTATTCTACGCACACCCATGATATTTATCACATCTGCAGCGATCAATGTTCCGCCGCAACACACACACACACACAATACATGCTGGATAGCTGCATTGTTCCACAAGACTCCTTTTTGGTCTTTTGTGGGTGATTTAAAGCTGCATTAAGAGATTAATTTTTAATAGCAATTACGGTTATTTTGGAGGTTTTAGATGATCAATTAGTAACCATAGACGTAGTCGTTAGTCATTGATCTACACATAAGGGATATTGTACAGCGAGCCGGTCATTGTTGTGAAATAAACACCGACAGGGCATCGCTCTGAAGGGGTTTATTTCACAACAATGACCTGAGTCATGGTCAATGGTCTGCCAGAGTCCGACATCAGAACTACGCCCATAGCAACGGTGTGTTATACATAGCAACGGTCTGCTATAACTGCTACTATACACCTTGATGGACAGATTAGAATCGAGTATTCAACAAAGCTGTGTAATAATAATCCATAATAAATACCGTAATGTTAATAATGCTGCTTCAGAGGTTTGGGACTTTTATTATATCAGTTTGGGCTCTGATTGAGTAAAAAAAATGTTTCTTGCCAGGATTTCCCTCAGCTGATTTAGCTGATCCAGAGCCTGTAGTTTTGGCCCAGTTCAGTAGTATAATTAGCCTGATTGAAACATCTGAGTCATACATTGACATGCACTGAAGCTGCGGTCTTAATAATTTGCTGTGGGGATAGGATGATTTGGGACTCTTAAAATCCTGACTGCAGCTCTGCTTGAGGTTCTTTAAGGTCCATCTGTAGCTGTATGGGTTCCAGACAGTGCATGTTTGCGTGTGCGTGTTTTCCCTGAGTGTCTGATGTAGGTCACACCTCCGCAATGTGGTTTATGTGATGGATGTAGTGGGATCTTAAGAGAAAGAGAGACAACGAGAGACAGGGGAGAGCTAGAGGGAATCAGCGTAACCATGGAAACCGAAGTGCAGGGATGCTGAGAGTGCGGGTCTTTGTCTTTTCCTGTATATTGAAGGACAGGTCTAGAACGGCCATCTGCACACACACACACACACACACACACACACACGGCCATCTGCAGTCCTGCATCCGGGCCAGCGAGCCGCAAGAACCGGGGCGCCTCCCTCCACGCCTAGTTGCAGGAGTCATAGCAACCATTACAACCCCCCTTATGGCATCATTACTATGGCAACCAACCATCACCTCATCATGCACCCTAATACACATGGCTCCCCTCTCTCTCACCATTCTCAGCTGATTTTTTTTTTTTTTCTTTATCGGTTTCTTTTTGTGACCTGAAGCCATTTCTTTGTCTCCGTTTTCTCCTCTGTTATCACTCCACCTTATCCCTTTTTTGCTCCTGTTGATTTTATATCCCTCAAAGGGAACTCCGCTCCTCATCTCTCCCACATATTGCATAATGTACTCAACAAGGATATGAGGGTGGAGGAGAGACGGGGGCACAAAGAAGACGTGGTTGAGAGACAGAATCAAAGCCAGAAAGTGGTGTATGTAGGTGGTACTAAAACCCAGATTTCCTCATTTCGACATGGAGGTGGACCAAGTAATCAAGTTAATACACCTTGTTTTCCCAATACCTTTTTTACATGTGTGTCTGTATGTTTGCGTCGTTATCATGTTTTGCCACGGCTATCTATCTGGACAGATGTGTATCTCATCCCCGCCTGTTTCAATAATCAGGGAATGTGTGTGAGGAAATGACAATGTTTTATCTGGTCAGACAGGACACACACACTCACTCACTCACTCATACCTCCTCCTCATGTGATGTGAACCTGCCCATGGGGTCTATTGGTTTTAATAAAAAAGGAATTCAGCATATGAGTCCTCATGAGAACCGCTCACACACACACCTACCTCCTGATGCATTGTGTAACTGTCAGTCTCCTGCAGGGGGGAGAATAATCTGTCTCCGTGAGTCCTATCTGTCCTCATGTAGACTCCTATAAACACTCCCACACACATACACAGGGATTTTGCATTATGTGAGCTTATGTAAGTATCTAAATCTAATTAAGGTTGACTTGTAGACTGAGGAGCGCCCAAAATTGTCTTTTGTCGTCAGTACACTTCCATATGTTTTTGCCACATACACGCACAGAAGACCTTGACTCAATAATGACCTCACATTTCCTTTAATTTAACATTCTTGCTTATTGGATTATGTTTAGGCTGTGTTGTATATATAGCTCGGTGTGTGTGAGTCTTTGTGTCTGAGCTGTGTGTGTACCTGCATACATAAAGTACACGAGTGTGTTGGGCAGTTTCTTCCCCTGCTGTCTCTTTTGAAGTGTTCAAATAGAGCATACAATAGGATTTAGACTGGGGAGATGAGACAACAGAGTGGGTTTTTTGGTATTGGCTGGGTTGGACATGTTTTTCTACTCACAGGCTCTGTCTGAGTCTACACACCTCATCAAATGCCTTTTTTTTTTTTTTTTCAAACTGCAGCCAGTGATGAACTTTAAGTACAGATTTTGCATAAATGATCCAATGAGTTGTTCCATTGGCTCATTCTTCCCTGTGTCCCAAGTTAACTCTGTAACATGGATTGTGTTAAGGGATGTCAGGAAATGAATCATCTAAGAGAAATTTACATTTTTTTTAAACAAAAAGTTTTACAATTGGGGTGTAGTTTAGAGGATTACACAAATAGAGTACAGTTCTTAAATTATATTAGCAGTGGCACACAAAAAGGCACATTTCTTACCCGTATCATACTGTATATACAGTACCTGAACTAATAACCAAAACGGCAAGAAGTGTCTGCAGCTCTTCACTTTACTATTTTCCTTGTGTAAAAAGTGGCTTAAATGTTCAAAAAAATCCCAGCACAAGGCCCACTTAGTAGCTATTTTTTCAGAGCTTTCAACTATATCACTTGGTCTTCATCAGCACAGGGAGTTAGTTCAGTTGTCACAGAGGTAGATCCGTTGACACACAAGCCTAATAGCTGTTAGGATTTCATCCATAGCACTTCTACAAAGTCTAGATTAAGGCTTAATATTTAACTAACCTATGCCTTTCGATCACTCAAGCTTTCATGTAGCTATTAAAAAATGACAAAGGAAGTGGGTTGTATTTCCACCAAAACCTCAATGGGATAAGTGCTAGATATAAAGATCTATATAAACTTCTAATTTTCCTCAGTTTTGAACAAATGTCACAAATAAAGCCTGTTTCATATGACAGGTCTGATTCTAGTGTGTGGGAGTCTTTCAATTTGACAAAGTTCACCATTAGTTCGACGCAACTAAGTCCCACTGGCCTGGAAAAACATCTACAAAAATATTTCACATCACCCTGAACAAATTAGAATAGGCTCTGTACCCTGACCTGTTCACACTGTTTTGTCAACCGTAGGTTTAACAGTGTTAGTCCTATTTTAGGTGTGTGTGAGTGTGTGTGTGTGTGTGTGTGTGAGTGTGTGTGTGTTTTTAAATGAGTTTCAAATGTGCGCTGTTTGTTTGATGTTGAGCCGATGTTGACAGACGATAAAGTTGATTATCTAAAAGCCATACAGTTTTTATGTGTGATCAGAAAAGCTTTGATTCTCTCTCATTACACTTTAGAAGCACTTTGTTGCCATGATGCTTTCTGTTTCAGTTTTTTTTAACTTGCTTTGCTTTTAGGCAGTCAAAAAATATTTACGTGGGCTGTCTTACATTTAGATAGGCAAGGAAAACCATGCCTATAAAGCAAACAATGTTCCAGAGACATACAAATAGTTATTGGCTGCCTGTTCTGAAAGTCAAATCTCCCACAATCACTTCTTAAACATTTTCTTGACACAATGTTTCTAAGCATTTGTCTGTCTTTCTCATTCCAGATGCGTACGGATGCAGAGAAGAGATCTCTGGTGGAGAGCGGTCTGTCCTGGGACAGTGATGACACCAAACCCAGCCACAAGAGCCAGGGCGGCGGCGTCTACGACACAGGAAGTCTCAAGTCCGAATCGGCCCATAAATGGAAAAAGACGCGGACGCAGGGCTTGGGGCTGGAAGGAGGGAAGGGCGAACTGAAGAAACCTCAGACCCTGGGTCACGGAAACATGTTGAAGAAAGGAAGAAACCCACCTGTGGGAGTCACTTCCCCAATCACACACACCACTCAGAGTGGGCTGAAAGTGGCAGGTGAGAGGACACACACACACACACACGCACACAGTGAGGTGTAATATATATAGCTACACTTGAAATGGTTTCATAACCTGAGTAGACTGACACATTGGCTGTCTTTTAATATTCCCCTCTCTCTGGCAGTCTCACACCCACGCACAGTCACAGACACACTCTCTGTCTTTGTCCCACACATTCATCCACAGCTGCAGCCCACCCTCCGGGCCTTTAGAGAGTGGTGCCATGTATCAAACGCCCATCACCACCCACTCCCTTCCTGCCAGCCAACCATACACACACACACACACATGCACACACTGACTAACAGTGTTTTTTTTTCTTCCTATTGGTCCAGCCTTTCCTATGCAAGCTTTATTTTTGTGCCGGACAGAGAGAATTTATAGCTCTTAAATAAAGGCCTTGTACCCAAAACAAGTGGACCAGAGAGTGTGTGTGTGTGTGTGTGTGTGTGTGTGTGTGTGTGTGTGTGTGTGTGTGTGTGTACGTGCGTTTGTGAGTGCAGACACGTCTGAGATTGTGCCAGCCTTACAGAGTGTCACCCATCGCACTTAACACACACACTCACACTCTCACAAACGCACAAAGAGCACAATAGTGCGGATTGTGCAGCTGCATTTTTAAAGCACACCATCTGTGTGCTGTTTACGTAAGCACACACACACACACACACACACACACACACACACACACACGTAGCCTACACACACATATAGACAACCAAAACAACAGGATATTAGTTGTGCTGTTGTGTGCCGGTCTAGATACGTGGTGTGTCTGTGTAAACAGTCCTCTTTCTGTGGGACTATCCTGTGTTTGCATTGCCAGCTGTTGAAATGACAGAAACAAGTGTGTTGAACCAGCCTGTGATCTGTGTGCCAGGCTGTTATTGTTATTGATGTGAACAGTGTGAATCTGCTATCAAGTTTATTCAATCTGCCGCAGAGTTACAGACTCTAATTAATCAGATGATGAAGTCAAGTGAAAGCGGACTGGAAGAGGTTGTTGTAGCTCATCAGTGTGGAGGAGCTCATGAATTTAACCAAATGAGCGACACACATTCTTAGAGAGGTCTCTATCGCTCATGCTGGAGATCAGTTCATTGCTGAGGTTTGGCAGGATTGTGTGTAAATGTGTGTGTGTGTGTCTGCATGTTTGCGGCATTGTAGGAGACGCAGTGTGAGATCTACGAGGAAGCAACTTTTCCACCAATAGACAAACTTCCATAGTTATTCTGTAGTATGCACGATATACTTTTTTGTAGTTAGTGCATAAGTTTGATTTATTTTATTTAGAGCTGCAACTCACAATTATTTTCATTATCATTCAGTTGTTTTTATGACAATTTTATCGATTGATTGTTTACGTTACAAAATGAAAAAAAATAGTTCCAGCAGCACAAGGTAACTTTGTCAAATTTGTTGTTGCTTTTTCTGAATAACATGTCATGTAGTTGAGCTCAATGGTCGTCTATAGAGACGGCCTTGATTCTATCATGCTTCCATAATATCAGCACTATAAAGGAATCACTTACTTGCTGATTGAAGGTCTAGGTTTGGGTTGCAGGAGGTGAATGAGTGAATGAATGAGTGGAGTGTGTTACGTTTGTAACAAAATAAAGAAGCTATAGTTTGATGCCTGCATCAAAGTATTTAAAAAAAGTTCAACATTAAAAATTCTAAGCGAAAATAAACGTAATCTTTTTTGCATATAGTTTGCTTGCAAGCGATTGAAAAACGTTCTTCTCGACGTCCTCATGTCGCTCCCCAGTGTCTGTTTCTAAATGATGATGGACGCATGACGATTGTGTCATTTAAAACTCAAAATGCGATGTACTTATTTAACAAAGCTAAACAAAAATCCTACAGCTATAAAAGAGAGAGGAGCAGCAAAACCTCATATTTGAATTTTATTGGTTCGTACTAACAGAAAATGATTCAATATACGATAAACGCTACACAGTCTTCATTCCAAACACTTTTAACATTTTGCCTAAACTCTTATTAGACTTAAAATTAACTTTATGCGCCTGGGTTAGCTCAGTTGGTAGAGCGGGCGTCCATGTATTAAGGCTTGGTCCTGACCGCGGCGGCCCGGATTCGAATCCGGCCTGTGGCCCTTTCCGCGTCCACTCTCTCTCTCTATCCACTGTCCTGTCATAAAAATGGAAAAATGCCCCCAAAAAAATAACTTTAAAAAAAAAAAAATGTACTTTATTTATATTACCCTGTGGACATATGTTAAGTTTACATTCAGTGTTACTTTTCCAAAGAATTAATACTTTATTTGGTTTATACTTCAATTTGTTTCAATTTTTTTTTTTCCCTTATGCATTGCATTATGGGAAAACAGTGTCCCATTAACCATACAGTCAAACATCAATCTGATTTAGTTTCCAAGTTTTTGTCACTTTTATGGTGTGAACGCGCTACATACCTGCTAGAATCAGTATGTAGTTTTGAAGTGGGACACGGTGCAGGTATTCATCACTCTGTCAGCGCTGATGTACCATGTATCTCTCTGTTTCCTTTCTGTCACATGCACTCACGCAGGCGCACACCTGCAGATACATTCAGCCACCTTTCTGCAACAGAATACCTCTCACATACACACAAATAAACACTGATGCTGTATCTTAACAACCATAAATATACAAGTGCACGCATGTTTATGGTGTGATGGTTGACGGAAGACAGTGTGGGGCGGCTCGTCTCCCTGGAAAACCGCCGGGAGATTTAAGCGGCCTTAAATAGAAGAAGACTTAAGGAAGGAGGATATAAACGAGCCATTTTCCTTCAACATGCAGGATTTCTCCGTCTGCCCTTGTCTTCAGATGTCCGTCACTTCAGACATGCTGAGGTCTCTTGCATCCAGACATGTGGTGATTCGCGGCGTCTTCTACACACGCCACCGCGTCAAGCTGTGAGCTCCACTGTCTCCATAGCCGGTGTCAGTAAATCAGGCTTCATTCATGTCAAAATTAATACACACGCCTGGATTCTGTCAGTGTGTTTGCTTCTCACTGCCCTGTTGGCAGCGTGTGTTTCTGCAGCTTAATGTTCTTGGAACGTGCTGTGTTGCGGTTATACGATGGATTGAGTTTATGACTTGACATGTAAACCCAATTTTCACATTTACAAAAGAACTCCAAGCGTTATGTGTTGTCAGTGTCACATTCCTATAAGATCCAATCACTGAGAACTGTGTGTGTGGTATATATATATACATGTCTGGCTCTACGCGTGTGTATTTTGCGGGCTTTTTCAATACCCTTAAGTGACTCCAGATGTCCCAAGGCAGCACGCCGGTGGGTCCCATTCAACAGCAGTTCTTTGACTCTGTTAATGCCTTGTATATAAACCTCCCATAACAACTCCCATTAGATACAAATTAAGAGCGTGGGTAGTGTGGGCTAACACTTGTGTGGGTGGCACATACAGCGCACATGTGTGTAATAGTTTTTTCTCATAATAACTTCCAAACAAGTGCAGTTAATTTGCCAACTGGGAACAAAATCCCGTAAGTTTCCTTCAACCTCCGTTCCACCAGGCTATCTCTCCCTCCGCCCTTTTTCCCCAAAGGCATTTCAAGAGTGGAGAAACTCAGTTTTACCGGGTGTTTCGTGCACTTTCGTGCCCGCAGACACGCTTCGTTGTGAATGTGAACACCAGTTTTCCACAGGCACATGTTAATCTCAGCAGCTGTGACACACAGACGTGCACTTACTGGAAAGCCAGAGAAAACGGTTTTAGTTCATCAGGATGGAAAAAAGAGGAGTAACCGCATGATAACTGTGTGTGAGGGTAGAGCTGGCTGAGAGTCTGGTCTACACACTGTCTGTCTGCTCAGAGAGGGATTTGTCTTTATCAGCAGACAGTCAGACCTTGTAGGTGGTTAGATAAGATATCATGTCCTAATATGGCTTGGTTAGTCTCACTCACCACCAGAGACGTTTCAAGCTACTCATCAGTGACTTTTTTTCTCTTTTCCCTCCTCTACCTCTCTAGGTACAGTGAAATCAGATGGGAAGCCAATGGATAAGTCTCGGTTAGCAGTGAAGACCTCTAGCCTTCAGCGCTCCTCTTCTGATGCCGGTAAAGACCACAGAAATGGCACCGGTGCTGGTGAACAACGTAAACCTCCGTCCGGCCTCGTCAGGCCATCAACTGGTGGAAATTTTGGTTTCAAGAAGCCTACCGCAGCTACCAATAACGGCACAAACAACGCCAGTTTGCCCATACCCTGCGCTTCTGCAACAGCGGGGAAGATTCCCAAAACGTCGGGTATTCCTGTCAAACCAGGGGCTGGTGGCGGCGGTGGTGGTGGCGGTGGTGGTGGTGGAGGAGGACGTAAGACAAGTCTAGATGTTTCAAGCATCGAGCAGAGTGGTTTTCTATCTCCAAATGCCAGGACGTCTCTCCAGTACCGATCTCTGCCTCGTCCAGCAAAGACAAGCACCCTGACTCTAACGCGGCCAAGCTCAGCTCGCCCAATGAGCACCACCATGGACACAGGCTCCGGGCTGATGAAACCGCCCCAGGGCTCGAGGCTCAAAGAGCCCGCCTCTGGGATCGGTTCTGGGTTGAGTAAGGCAGGTGGTCGCGGGATCCCGAGTCCCAGTCCTGTCAATCAGACAGACAGGGAGAAAGAGAAAGAGAGGGCCAAAGCCAAAGCTGTGGGATCTGACTCTGAGTGTGGAGGAGGGTCTCTGAAGGGCAGCCCTGCTCAGACCCCCTCAGAGAACGGAGGGAAGCTGCAGGGGCTCAGACCTCCCAGCAGTGGCAAGAGCATGGATCTGCCCTCACCTAGCACACACAGGTACAACCACAAAACAGTACTTTTCAACACACTTTCATATAGAAGACAAAGTACGAATATGAATTTGCTTCAACATTGTCTGTGTTTGTCTGTAGGTTATCTGGAATGCGCAGCCTGGTGAAGCCTCCGTCCATGGCCCAGCTTGACAAGCTGAACTCAAACAGCCTAGATGTGGGAGTTCAGGACTCCCTGCCGCCTAAGATTCCTCCCTACTCTAAGCTCCAGGACCTGGTCAGCTCAGCAGGCAGCTCCACTGGCCCCTGCCTGACCCCCAGCCCTGCCCCTCTACTCAATGTGAACTCTTCGGCCTGCTTCTCAAGCTCAGGGACCGGGTTGGGCCCCAGGCAGGTCTCCTCTCTCGGGGTTCAAGGGAGCGGAGGGAGCACCTCTCCCCTGCTCTACCCTCGTCTGTCTGGGCTGCATCGCAGCATGGAGTCGCTGCCGCTGCATATGAGTCTGGCCCCAGAGCCCCAGGAGAGGGAGAAGGCGAGAGAGAGTCTGGTGAGAGGATACACCACCTTAGAGTCCCGACACAAAGATAAACAGGAAGACAGAGGCCCTCCGGCCAGCTGGAGCTCTGGAAGTAGAGTCTCATTAGGTCTCACAGACAGGTAAGATTCAATAATACTCAACTGTGCATATATTTGAAACACAATCACATCACACCGGTATACAAAGCAGATGTTTTGTCATTCATATTTTGTAATGCTGCTATGTAACTCCACCTACTGGTCTGCTGAGGAACTGCACCAACATCATTTCTTGTTCAGGGAAGTTCTTTGATACCTTATTCACTGTGTTCTACGCTACAATTTTGCATTTCCCTCCCCTTATTGAGTGGGCATGTGGAAAGTTAATTCGGTTGGCATTTGATGACAAAATACTGATCATACAAGAAAAGGTTTGGAGCCATTCTGTGACAGCGGTGGCATTTATGAAGAGAAACAACGCCTATTCATATCTTCAAAGACGAGATAATAACAATCCACAAAAATGAAAATGAAAACACAGACTGGTAGAGATGTCGTGGTCTTGTAAGGATATACTTTGAATATACTTAAAGGGATAGTTTGGGTGTTTTAAAATGGGGCTGTATGAGGTACTTATCCATAGTCAGTGTATTACCTACAGTAGATAACGGTCAGCACGCCCCCAGTTTGGAAAAACAGACAGGAGTTACTAGCAATGTTGTGGACGGGGCCGGCAGTATTTTAGCCACCTAAAAAAATGTCCCACCTAAAATAATCAAAATCAATTTAAGTGTACGCTATATTTAGAATATTTTCACCGCTTTACCTTGCCGTCAAACAGCCCTTTCCGACGGAAAAGGGCATGAACACGGGAGTTGCTGGCCTACCGCTGCCTCTGTCGGTTAGTTCGTTTGTGCTATTGTGTGACTTTGGTGAATCCGAACTAACCAAAATGACACAAAAACACAAACAAACTAAACTAAATTTAATTTGTGATTTAATCAGAAAACCAGAGATGAAACAAAAATCCTGGTGAAATGCAAGAGGATTCTTTACCTCCATCACCATCCCATGGTAGTCACAAACTGAAAGATATTGTTTATTTTCATGTTGCATGAGATGGTTAATATTGCCTAAATTATAGAATATGGTTTAATGAGAAGGCTAAAAATCATATTTACATTATGAACGCAAACAACAAGTAAAGGCCCCCACATGCATGCACACCCACCTATATACACTCACATACAGAGACTGAGGGGTTTCTAGACTATTATTACTACGAGCCTATTATCAGTGTTGTACAGGCCGCAGTGACTGAAGTCATAATTACTGGCTGACATCAGCTGTCTGCCAGTCGTACTGTGCTTCTTTGTGCCTGCTGCCTGTTCCTGAGAGTTTAATAACTGCCTACAGCAGTGGTTAAATAATGTCATTGTTTAATCTCCACAGTTCTCAGAGAGACAGAAACACGCTGCCAAAGAAAGGTTTAAGGTAAGTGGACACACACACACACACATACAGCTACACGCTCTTAAATACCACACGCTGTCATGCACTGATCGTTTGACGCAATTTTGGCACAGTCGTTTAATTGCACACACACAGAGATCCCATTGATAAGATCCTCAGCGAATGACAGATTGTGTTAATCCTCATCATCCCTGTCACTTGTAAATCCTGCTTTAATCCCCTCAAAATGGTTTCTCATTGTGTCACTGCCAACATTTATTTTTGTTACTTGGCAACACTTAACCCCACCTATTTAGCATTTAAAAACAGTATATAAAAATGTATAGATATAAGATCTTTTTAAAGGTCAAAAACTTCAACTCCTCCTGCTGGTATATAGACAGATTATAGATGACTTTATACTCTTACATAAAAATGTCCCTATGTGTGTCCTTAACGTCATTGTTATGTGTTATAAAAATGTATCATACGTTTTTATCCTGCTTATAGATGATAAATGAGGGCTTTAAAATAAAGTAAAGTAGTTTTTTTTCTTTTCATAACTCTTCTTTCATTTGACTTTGGCTACTGTTTGTGTGTGTTCTCTGTCGGAAAGCTTTAAACACAATGTGACTTTAAAACAACATTTTACGTTCAATTTAATACGTAACAACAGATCTATAATGACTGACAGTTTCTTTATTTACCATTAGCGACACTGACTTTGTCCTCTGTCTGTGTAGTTTCAGCAGTGCCTCGCAGGTTGAGGAGGAAGGGAAGGAGAAAGGAGACAGGAGACACTCTCATACTATCCTCAGTATGACCGACTCGCTCACTCTTCCACTGCTGTCCTCACCCACCTCCCTGCCCCGCACCTCTAAGACCAGCATGGGTGAGTTTAAACACATGTACACACACTCAAAAGAGTATGAATAGCGCTACACTAATAATGCATTTTGTGTATAACATCACTAACTCTCTTACCTTTGACCCCTCTGCTCTCTTACTAGTACCCAGCCCTGTCGGCGGACCTCCGAGGATGACTCGATCCAACAGCATCCCAACACAAGACGCCTCTCTCGAGCTGTACGGAGCATCTCCGCTGGGCAGCACGCTGTCGCTGGCCGAACGCCCCCGCAGCATGGGAATGGTTCGCTCCGGATCCTTCAGGGACAAGGAACCCGACGAGGGTGAGCCCACTGAATTATTTTTTTTACGACGTTCTATTCAGTGTTGTTGTGCAACTCAGTTTGTAATTAGTTTGTTTTTGTTCCTCTTAAGTTTCAGTTCATGGGTCTGTACTCTCCCTGGCGTCCAACGCCTCGTCAAGCTACTCCTCGGTGAGTGTGGGCGGCATACAGACTCAGGTAGCTACACTCCCGTATGTGATGTGGTGTGAGTGCGTGTGGATGTTTGTGTGTACAGTGATGCTTTCCTCTCGTTTCAAGAGAGACAAGACTTTCTCCCTTGGTATGCCCGATACCTTAGTAGTCTCCTCTCCTCTCCTCTCCTCTCTCCTCTTCTCCTTTTGTCTTATCTAACATCTTGACTTTTATTCCTACTGCTTCCTAAGGCTGAGGAAAGGATTCAGGGAGAGGTAAGTGTGTTCTTTCCTGCTCTTTCTTCTTCTCCGTCTCATTTCTGCCCTCTCATCCATCACTCTCATCTCTGTTGTCTGTGGGAGAACAAGTCCATCATTCATTTCATGAACAACATTCACTCAAAGTCACTCGTGTAATGTCAGCCACTGTCAGCTCTAGTAACCTCGTTTTCTTCAGAGTATAACATGCCTGTTTTCCCTCACAGCAAATCCGTAAACTGAGGAGGGAGCTGGAATCGTCGCAGGAGAAGGTGTCTAACCTGACGACACAGCTGACGGCAAACGTATGTACTGCTTGTCTGCTATCTTACTCATCATTAATAAATGGGAGTACCCAAAGAGAATTTTCCATCTCACAAAATGTCCGTTGCAGTGAAACAAAAGGCGGACGGGGTCTGTCAACCATGTAATAAAACGAAAATGCCAGAAAAACAGTCCAATTAAAAGATGTATCAGATAAGATATCATAAAGAGAAAAATGCTGCTCTGTGCAACCACACTCTAATCTATTTGAATGACATTTCCCATTATTAAAGCTACAATATGCAGCCTTTCACCTTGAGGCAACATATTTGTAGTCACACCTCCTTCCAATTTTACACCCTAAAACTTGTCACTCATTTTGATGAACTGTCCACCTCACTGACATCTACCCTGAGGCCGAGGTAACTGATACTCATGACATCACGAGTGTCGAGCAAGCGACAGCAGGCAAAGAAAGAACAATGTCAGGCTGTCGTCAACAGTGTTGTTCTTTTGTTTCTTACCGCTTAATGTAAAAACAAAAAAGAATTGCATAGCACATTAAACGTTCTTCAGATTATGTTAGATGAAAAATCAGAAGAGCCTTCTGTGTGTGTCCTCTTGACTTTACACGCTGGCTTGCTTTCCTCACGTCCGTTTCTCTTCTTGTGCACTGATTTGTTTAAGCTGAACCGCCAATCAGAGTGATTTCTCTCACCGACGGGCTCCAATTCAACACGTTGAATCAGCCAAAAAGCTTCCGACACGGGCCGACTAGAGCCGATGGTGCGGGACACACCGCAAAAACTAGGCTGACAGACGCTCGTCGACGGCCCAGAAATTGTCCGACAGTGTCAGGGCCTTTATATACCTTGCTCCTCTGTGAAATAGAGTTCTATTGTTATCCAAAAACTATTAAAAACACATCAATGATCCACATTGTTGCACTGGGTGACATGTTCCATTATTATGACGAACATGGGCACTGAAGTTCATTCTGTCCCACATATAGTACACCGCCCTGCTACATTTGCTAATAGCTACAGTGGCCAGCTGTTCTACTGTAGGAAAATATTCAGCCTTTTATTCATGACCTGTTTTTAAAGACTTGAGTATTGCCAGCCAATCCAATCCTCACTCTTCCCTCCTTCACAAACACTTTATTTCTCACTCAACGCAAGAGAATTTACCCTTCAGATAAGATAGAAAAGAGACACAAAGAGAGAGATTTAACATCTAAGCTGTGGTATGCCAGTCATCGATCATTTCTGTGCAGCCTCAGCATATTCCTTATCTATGTGGGGCCTGAATAATGCTAACCTCATTCTAAACCTACACATACACACTCACATACACACAGGTGCCTTGCCCTTTCTCTCCACTCTGCAAGGTTGTTTCTGTACGACCACCCTGTCAGCGTTTCCACTGGTCCAAGTGCAGCATTACAGCGCAGCCATTATGCACGGCTTCATGCAGCACACATCAATCAAGTGTTTCTGTGTGGGAGACATTTTTTTTCATACGGTTTGACCTTATTATGCGAGGGCAGCAGTGAATAGGAAAAGCAGGTGCACAGGATCACAACATGATTATGTACTGGATTAATGACTGGGCTGTATGCATTATTTTACTGTATTAATACATTCTATAAAGGAGAGGGGAAGTAATTCTCCCTTCCTGTTCTGGGCTAAAGTGGGTGTGTGTGAGAGGGAGATTAGAGAGGAGGAAAATTTTCCACAGGGGACATCCTGTCCAGCCTTTGTGTGATATTCATCCTTTTAGCACCTCGACTTCGAGGGATAAAAGGGCAGAGGAGATCTATTGAATCTGTCCCTGTATAGGTCGTCAATTTCTAGTTTAATTAAGGCCTGGACAAACCGAATCAACATCAAAGAACTAGCGGCAACGAAGGCCGACAATTGCGTCGCCTCATGTTGCCTGTGTTTTGGCCAAAAAGTTGCACTCGAACGGCCGACTACCACGTCCATTCTGCGCCTGCGTGAGATGAAATAACTCTCCATACCAGCAGGTGGCGGTAGTCTGTATTCGTCATTCAAAAAGGGACACAGGAAGACCGAGGACTGCGGATATACAAGCCGTTGTAATGATACATACATGAAATGAAGCAGCGTCTGCCGACTAGTTTCACACCACTCTCACTCACCACTTAGCTTCATTCCAGATGGTCATGTCTTTGTGAAAATACCCGTGTATTGGAATGATCTGATGAGTTGAAGAAGAGCCTTCTGTGTTTTTCCTCTTGACTTTACTCGTTGGCTTGCTTTTGTCACTTCCGTTTCTCTTCTTGTGCACTGATTCGCTTAAGCTGAACAGCCAATCAGAGTAATTTCTCTCACTGACGGGCTCCATCGACGTTTCAACAAGATAAATCGGCCAAAACGCCTCCGACACAGGCAGACTAGAGCCAACAGTGCAAGACACACTGCAAGAACTAGGCCATCAAACGCTCACTGACTCACTTGGTGTGTCAGGGCCTTTAGTAGCTACATGTAAATGATGCTGTAAAAGACCAGTAATATAAAATGATAAAATAAATGAATAAATAATAATGTCCTGTTATAGACAACTACTTTAATAAACATTTTGGGGGAAAACATGAATTACAGCTTTTGTCTTTCATCTTTTCCAAACAGGCAAACCTGGTGGCCGCCTTCGAGCAAAGTTTGAATCTGATGACAACTCGGCTGCAGAGTCTGTCAATAAGCCAGGAACAGAAGGTAACGTCACATCCTCTCTTTCAAACACAAACACTCTCAAACCTGAATTCCAGCTGCATTCCAGCACTGTGTCCGTCTTATGAGCAGGAGGCGTTGTGTTAACACGGAGCGAGACGACTTTGATCACAGCCTGCGGTGAGGAGCTGAATGTAGGTTAGAGGCCCACAGGCTGCAGCCCCACAGGGTGACTTAGTGTGAGAAGAAGACAGAGGATCAATGAAAAACAACCTTCGCTTTAGGCTGAATGAAAAGAGCAAACAGCTTCGCACGTGCACTCACACCAAACACCACATTCCTGCATTCTTCAGCCTTTTGTATCTGTTTTGCTGTGAATAAATTGATCAGCGCCCGAGGGTTATGGTCAGTGTGTGCATAAATGTGAGGAGTCTCTCTTGAGTGCTTCATGCCTTGCTGCTCCCACTGAAAGGCCGGTCTAGACCGCTCCAGAGAAAGTCTTTGTTGTTAGTGCCAGCGCGCTGACCTGTGCAGCTCAGCCCCGAGCACAGGCTCTTTAACCTTGAGGAGATGGGCCGGGCGGCTCTATTTAGAGTGGAGTGGGATCGACTTTAGCGCACAGTTAAGCAGCACAGAGGGGCTCTGTTGTTCTGGACTCTTTGTACTTTTGAACTGTTAACATCGTGAGGGGGATCAAACCCACCAGGTGTATGAGCTCATGCTTTGAGTTTTAGCCATAGAGGTTAACTAAAACATCAGACAATACTACTGCTCCCCAAAAATATAGGAATGTATCAGTTTTTCTTTTAAATATTTAAATAAGCCAAACCATTCATTATTTTCAAATCAAAATCTATCTTTATTTGTCACATATGTCATTATAAAAACACAATGTGTTGTGAAATGCAAGTGCAGTAGAAATTATTTTCTAAACGTGTAAACGAGCAATTTAGAAAAATATAATAATGACGGTATTATATGGCGATAAATGTAAAAAAATAAGTTAAAATAGAGTTAAGATGCATTTATATGTATTTTTAAAAAAAAGAATAAACAAGAATAAGAATAAAGAGGCATAGTAGCACTGAACTGAGATGAGCATGAATGGGATAATGATGAGTGAAGCGGTGATAAATAATGAATTACTTTGATGCATTTTTTTTTGTGATAAAGCTGAAACAGATCCATCTCAACTATGTATGGGATGATATAGGATTTTATTGCGGGTTGTGATAAAAAAAACCACTCACAATAAGTTTATTGTGATGAATTTCCATTATCGGGACAATCGTGAATATCCTCACAAGTGACTTGAAAAAGCTGTTTAGCTTGCTATCATAGAGCCTGATTTATAAAATACAGGAATTATCATGTAAGAAAAAACAGACATGTTGCTATTTTTTTTATTTATGCAAGGGGACTTTTTATGAATTATAATTACCTTATTTAAGATATTAAAAACATTGTTCACTAAAAAAAAGATGTCCATCAGTGATGCAATACAAATATTTGTTTCTTAACAAAATGTAAGGTAAAGTAATTCCAGTATGTTTTAGTTTCATTTTAAGCATTTAAAGCAGATTTTGATGATGATGATTTTAATGAGATTTTGGAATAATGTTGTGAATCGCAATTATTTTTGCCAGGATAATCGTAACAAATTTTTATATCGTCCCATTCCTAATCCCAACCCAACTCACTGACATGTATTGAATATGTTTGTGTAGGACTCAGAGCTGCTGGATCTGAGGGAGACCATTGAGGCTCTGAAGGACAGGAATGATGAAGCCCAGGCCGTGATACAAGGAGCCTTAAACAACCCAGATAATATGAAAGGTTTGGAGACAGACCAGTTTTTTTTTTTTTCTCTCTCTCTCTATCTCTGCACATCTGACTGTTTCTGCACATTTTGCCTCTTTTGATGTTGAGTTTTCTTGGTCACCAGATTCCATGCAGATTCGACGTCAGAACTCATGTGAGAGCATCTCCAGTCTCAACAGCCTCACCAGTATGTCGAGTATGGGCAGCTTGAAGGACCAAGATGCCAAGAAGAAGAAGAAAAAGAGCTGGGTAAGAATGCAATGCTGCATGTGAGGCAATGTTCTACTCTCTCAACCTGGTGTTTTGTCTATGTTTAGTTAATTCTCCGTAGTGATGATGACATAGTAGTAAGTCTGTGTTGTGTTATTTTTCTGTTTTAGGTCTTTGAGGTGAGTGCAGTCATTGTGTCCCAATAAAGCCTCTATAACTTTCTGTCATACAGCATTATGGACCATCTAAAACTGCAACACAGTCCTCCAGTACCCTCCATCTCTGCTCATTGATATCCTAGACTACTGATTGGCTGCCTGTTCTGTGAATATTACATTTGAACGGCTGTAATTCAGTCAGAGAGGCAATGAGCAGACATGATGCTCCATAAAAAGCTCTGTTTAATCATCAAAGTTTATTAATTCCAATTCTCAAGTTATGTTTCTCCTCATTTACACCATGCTTTATTGTGTATTTTGTCCTTCATATACATTTTGTACAACCTTACCAAGTAAAACAACATAACTTTAACTTTGGCCTATTTGTAGAAAATGACTGGAAGCTTAAAGGAATAGTTTCTCATTCTGGGAAATATTTGTTTTCTTGCCAAAAGTTGACACTACTCTTATGTGTGTCCGTTAAATATGAAGCCAGTTAGATAAGCTTAGCATAAAGAATAGAAACAGGGGGAAACAGCTAGCCTGGCTCAGTCTGAAGGTAACAAAATACGCCTACTGTACCAGGACATTTGTTTAATCCCTACAAAAATGGAAATGCAAAAACAACAGATTGTGGTGGGTGTTTCTTGGCTGGGTACAGTCAATTTCAATGTCTCTGCATAACCTCACCAGGAAGTGTGTTTGTGAGCTTTAGAGGTGCTGATAGGCAGATTTTTTTTAATCCAGGCTAGCTGTTTCTAACCTGACTCGCCAGATGGTTTGTTACATGAACCATCTGAGAAACAATAATTGGAAACTGTTTGGAAATGGGCAGGCACTTTAAAAAAATACTTGGCAGGAATGAAATATCTGTCAACTCTTACCAAAGCCAGTCGGGAGAAGTAGCTGTCAGTAGCTCCTCACAGGACGCTGATTGGCTCGTGGTCTGGCTTGCCGGCCTCAAACACATTACCTGAAGCCTTAAAAGATGGATATTTTATCCTGTGATTCTTGCGTGATCTTGTGACATTGCGAGAATCCGTGCAAGGTAAAGCAGTTTCCCCCTTCCCTTATGCAAACTAATCGCCTGCTGGCTCCAGCTTCCTATTGAACAGACAAACATGAGAGTGGTATCAATCTTCTCATCCCACTCGCGGCAAGAAAGTGAATATGCGTTCCCAAAGATGACGAACCACTCCTTTAATGTTTAGCATGTGTCAGATTAATAACAATCCTAACATGTCCTTCTTTTTTTTTACCTCTCTCTGTAATAAATGCAGTAAACATTGGTTCAATCGTCCCTCTCCTTCTTTCTCCCTGCTCCTCTCAATCTGTGTAGCTGAGGAGCTCCTTCAACAAGGCATTCAGCATCAAGAAAGGCGCCAAAACGTACTCAGACATTGAGGAGATCGCCACCCCCGACTCCTCAGCTCCCAACTCCCCAAAGATGCTCCACGAGGGGGGAGAAGAAGAAGAAATCCAGCCCTTATCCCTTAAAACATCGGCCTCCGCCACCTCTTCTGTGTAAGTACACAAACGCCTTTACTCTACTTGCTCTTAGCTCAATAGTGAGATAGCCAGTTTAACTTTCATGGGTGTCTGGCCCTGATGAGTGCATCGTGTTCCCCTTCCAGGATCATGGAGACTACAGAAGAGGGAGACAACGAGGACACGTCGGTAACAGACTTACGCTCAGAACTTTGGGTGAAAGAGAGAGAACTGACAGACATCCGACTGGAGGCCTTAAGCTCCGCACATCATCTGGAGCAGCTCCGAGAAGCCATGAACAGCATGCAGGTTTGTTTTGCCTGCATGTGCATATTCAGTAAAGTACCTGAAGTATAAATGATGTGTGCATTTGTGTTAATATAACTTAAATTCAAAGTTTTTTTCCTTCCTATATCCTAGTCAACGGTGGAGAACCTGAAGGCGGAGAATGACCATTTGAAAACAGGCACCGGTCCCACCTCGTCCACCTCCCAGCCTTCAGGCCTGGCCTCTCTCCTGGGGCCTTCACTGAGGCAGCCGATGTCCCTCACCAAGTCCTTCAGCCTCAGTCTGAATGATTGTAAAGATCCAGGTAAGAGACAAACACAGCATTGCACCTATTGCTCACGCACATGCACACTTTACATAAAAGTTATATTTCTATACTCCCTTCATCTCTTTTTTTTTTTTACACTCTTTCAGATGTCTCCTCAGTTGACACGTTAAGTGTGTCTTCGCAGCGGGATGAGGTGTGTGCACGAGTGCTTGTCCGCATTGGAGATCAAGCAGAGGTAAACAACTTTAATAGACACAATATCCAATAATGTCAGCAGCTTTAAATCAAACAGCTGAGACTGAGACTGTGCACTCGTTCCCTCTCTCTGCCTCTGTAGGACAGTAAGCAGCAGGAGTTCTACCTGGGCTCAGTGCCGGTCGGTGTGAGAACCGACTGGTCCTGTCTCGACTCGCTTATAGCTAAGACATTCAAGGTAAGTCAAAGCTTAGTGGTTCTAATAAATAGTGTAGCTATGTTTTGATAGATGAGTTCTTACTTATTTTTCTTTTTTCGCCAGGACTACCTGACTCAAGTGGACCCGACTGCCAGCCTGGGTCTGTCCTGTGATTCGCTGCACATGTACCAGCTGACCCAGGGAGGGCAGAGGGTGATAGGAGGGGATAAACCTCAAGCCTCACCTTTTCGTTGTCTCAGCAGTGGTTCAGCTCGAATACTTGTCACTTTGAAAGGTTAGTGAGTGTCCTCGACTGATCGTAGAAACCATACTAGTAATAATTTTTCTTAAAATTGTGCATAATACCACTTTCATTTTGATTGATTTCTTAGTCTCAGTTTATTTTAGTACACTATAAAACTCAATTTTGAGACAGTGTATTTTTTTTTTTACAAAATTAGCTTTTTATTTCCCAGTAAAGCAGTTGATTAAAGATGTTCTGACAAGCAATAATCAAAGATGGACATTGTAGAAACGACTCTGAAGTTGAGGATTTCTTGCATAAAGATTTTCCTGTTTGGTAGCCAACACTGAATTGTTGAATGTCATGAATGCACCAATAGGGATAGTTTTAAAAACAGTCCCTGCTCACCACTGTATTACCTTGTAATGATAACTCAACTTTGACAAAAGATAAAGTCAAGGAAATCTTAACCGTGATGGATCTGCCTCACTCGAGCAAGACTCAGTATAATTTTTCCACCATACAGAAATTAATAGAAACCAGTCTGTGTCTAGATGTTGGAAATTTTTTAAACTGATGTTATGCTTTTGATATTAAAGTTCCCGTAATTTGTACATAAAGGGCTAACACATGAAAAAAAAATCAGCATTTCCCTGTTTTTCACATACCATATTCAAAAATATTTAATAATAAATACTAATCCAATTGCTTTTCCACTCTCTCTCCCCTGTGGTTGCCTCTCTTTAGGTCTCAGAGAAAAATGTGTTGACTCGCTGGTGTTTGAGACTCTGATTCCGAAGCCGATGATGTTGCACTACATCAGCTTGCTGCTGAAACACAGGCGTCTGGTTCTGTCAGGGCCCAGCGGGACAGGAAAGACTTACCTGGCTCAGCGTCTGGCCCACTACCTCCTGCAGCGCAGCCGGACCGACTCGTCCGAGGCCGACCACGAGACCTGTCTCCTCGGTCGCAGCGCCGCCGTCACCTTCAACATGCATCGTCAATCACAGAAGGTAGCACATGATGCTGAAGACAGTTATCTAGAAGTCTTTTCTTTTTTTTCTACACAAATATGGATTTGAAAATGTAAAATCACCCGTCTGTTCTTTCACAGGAGTTGCAGTTGTATCTGTCCGATTTAGCAAATCAGATAGACAGAGAGAGCGGAGGAGAAATGCCGCTGGTTGTTATTATAGATGACATTAGTGATTCAGCATCCCTCACTGAGCTTGTTAACGGAGCACTCACCTGCAAGTATCACAAATGGTGAGTCATTAAACACAGTCACAGTATGTCACTAAAGAGTTGAAATAAGATTTCATGAAAGTAAATAATTTCCTCCTTTTGATATTTCAGTCCTTACATCATTGGGACAACCAATCAGCCTGTGAAGATGTCATCTAACCACAGTCTTCACCTCAGCTTCAGGTGAGCACAAAGCACGTTTACAATGCCTCCTCTTAGTTTGCTACAATATTAAATATAACATGAAGCTATCATATATCATATAAATGTAACATTTCATGCATATGACCACAGGATGGTAATGTTCTCCAACAACGTGGAACCGGCTAACGGGTTCCTGCTGAGGTACCTGCACCGTAAATCTGTGGAATCCTACCAGGAGAAGGAGCAGGACTCCGCACGTCACCAGGCTCTCCTGCGCGTATTAGACTGGATCCCTCAGCTCTGGTACCACCTCCACACTTTCCTGGAGAAACACGGCACTTCAGACTTCCTCATAGGTGAGTGACAGTCGGTTGGTTAAAGCAGAAAACAGGGAAGATAATCGGATCTGGAACCAGTTAACATGAGATTTTACCTCCCTCAGGTCCCTGCTTCTTCCTGTCATGCCCGGTATCAGTGGCAGAGTTCAGGCAGTGGTTCATTGACCTATGGAACCACTCCATCATACCATACCTGCAGGAGGGAGCCAAAGACGGCATCAAGGTGAGCACATGCACATCATAAATCACATATCCTCCAAAGTGCTAACAACAACAACAAGACATTCATTGCTGTATCTCTTCGTCTCTCTGTTCTCTCAGGTGCACGGGCAGAAGGCAGTATGGGAGGATCCAGTGGAGTGGGTGAGAGGGACCCTCCCTTGGCCCAACGCACAGCAGGACCAGTCCAGACTCTTTCACCTACCTCCCCCCAGCATAGGCCCACTCAGTGAGGAGAAGAAGGCCCCCAAAGATACACCTCCACCCAGCACACTGGAGTCAGACCCACTGGTGAGAGTGAAGGTTTCTGTTGAGATGGGGGGACTGGTTAAGAGCAGAGAGGATGCAGAGGTGTGAAGTGTCAGTTAATCAGTCTATCAACAGAAAATTAATTGATTAATAGACTATGGGGTCCTTTTATAGGCTCTAAACAGTCACATTCTTATTTACTAAAAGACTGCACTAAGGTTTTGCATAAGTTAAATGAAAGAAAAGAACATTTTGCATTCCGTTTTCCAGACATCCACAGTCAATACTGCATCAGAACTTATTTAGTACAGCATTTAATGTAAATCTGATGAACTGGGCTCATTTGCATCTTCAGGCTTAATACTGTGCTGAATTGAAAAATTGAAGAGATGCAAAATTGTGCACCCGACGGTTATTTGCAACAAGTTTTGTAAATATTCCACCAAACATTTGCTGGTACCAGCCTCTCAAATGTGAGGATTTACCACTTTACTCAGTTTTCTATCACTCTGAATTTATATTTGTTTTGTTATTGTGGACCGTTGTTTGGACAATATAACCAATTTAAAGATGTCCCCTTGGGCTCTGTGGATTTGTGATGGGCAGTTAACTATTTTCTGACATTTCATAAGCCAAACTAAATTTTCAAAGTAATCATAGAAATGTTCGACAAGCTAAGTTCCTTAGTTGTCATAATGCTTAAGATGCATTTAAAGAAATAATTCATCTATGCCGAGCTAAATCTAACCCTCGAAAACAAAACATGTCTGTTAATCTGACTCTGTGTCTCCTCCTGCTACCCAGATGGCCATGCTGCTGAAGCTCCAGGAGTCGGCCAACTACATAGAGTCTCCAGAGCGGGAAGGCTGTTTGGATCCCACCCTGCAGGCTACACTCTGAGAATAACATGCGACTGACTGTCAGTCAAGCTATGGAACTATGGACTCTTTATAACGACTGACACAGCACAGCGGGTGCAGTCCCAATGAGACTTTAAAGACTCAATAATTAACTTAACTGTGTGCTCAGTGAGCAGCTACAAAGCTAAATGTAAAGGATCTATAGAGAGAGTGATTATGGACGAAGGGTATGCTCTGCCCTGCGACTAGATTGACGATGCTTTCATAGGAAGCTGTGATGATCATGTGGTGTCTCTTCTCTTCCCTCAATTTGTTCCAGATGGGTTGTTGTTGAATCTGCAAGTGCATGGTAACCGGAATAGTATGATGCAAAAATATTACCTATAATCCTATTGATCAAGACCCATTTTATTCTTTTTCATTTTGACTGCCACAACTTTCACCACAAACTAATTGGTGCTTACTGATACTGGTTTTCTTTGAAGGCTTCATTTCACAAAGAAATTCATCTCAGAAGTAACTGATTTCCTCAAAAGTAGGATCATCGCTTGACGACAGCCAAAAATGCACTTTATTTTCTACTTGTGGTAATTGGATTTAAGGAGGCTGTGTCAATGTATCAAACAGGAATCATGCAGTTCATCAGTAAATCCTCTAGATGGCAGCATCTACTCCTGCCTCAGTGCTCTCCTGGTGTGCTTTCTGACTTATCAAAGGTGCTCGGTAGAATATATCACACACTCTTTAACAGAGCTATGAAAATGGCCTTGAATGTTTTTTTTCTTATCAATTCAGCCATTGTGTCATTCATGGATTGAAATATCAGAACTGTGAAGCTGTAAGAGTAACATGCATGGGTGAATAATGAATCGGTTTAAGGGTCAGTCTGCAAAGAAAATGTCATCATGGGTGGACTCAGTAGCCGCTGGTTTCCTCCAGTAATATACTGATAGAACCACAGACATTGACCCAGCTCAACATACTGTATTGTAAACACAGAAGAAAAAAAAAGCTTGTTTATGTAGTCTGCCCAAACAGGCCTAACATTTCTGGCTTTGCTTGCGTATATTCTGTATTTAGTTTTAAAACACAAAATTCTCTTGTGATAGATGAGGATACAGCTTTGAAAATCTTGATTTTGTAGGATTTTATACTGAGTCATCTTCAACGATCATCTGTATACAGCAGCAATCACCTATGTATACCTAACACGCCATTATCGCGTCACTGTTTCGATCATTTCTCATTCATCACCCCACAAGGGGAAGCGGAGAACATGACTAAAAAAAACTGCCATCAAGTGATAAGAATCTGTACAAAACAAAAATAACCTTCCTCGTTGCATTTGCTCCTTCTCACGCATTGTTTTGAGAGTTACAGTAAGAGTAAGGGCTGGAGGTAAGAAAGGCTGAAACTCATTTTTAAGTGGCTTCCTCCTGTTTCTTTCCTTTGTTTTTTTGCACATAATATATGTTAGAATACTAGATTACAGAGAGTATTTATTGCTCACATCTCGACTGTTCTCGTGAGGAAGGAAGAAAAAGACATGTAAGAGGAGGAAACTAGAGATACTCTTAAACCTCTCAGCCCTGCTGTGCCCCTTTGACCCTGAAGTACCTCAGACTGCCATTTTCTGTCCAGATGTTCCTCTACTGTCCAAACAGGGTGCTGCTGTAAAGTAGAGACATGATGCCTAAGTCTTATCTGTGCCTGAAACACAATTTGGCCTAAAGCTGCTTTCCGGCTGCTTTAATCTACCACACGGAGGCCTCAATTTAGAGGAAACATCATCACTTCCTCTCACCTACTCTGATGTCACTTTAATGTGGAGGTGGAGCGGGTTATCAATTTTGACCTTTTTGGCTGGTAGTCATGGAGATGAGCTGTTTGTTAAGATGCTGTGTGTGTCAGTTAACTCTGATGAGAATGTGTATCATGACTGGGCTGCTTGTGTGCAATTTGACACAATTTTGAAATTAAGTGTGAAAGACATCTTTGTGGAGTTGCCTGAGAGTTGGAAGCAGTGTAAGAACAGATATTAGCCTGGAGATGTAATATCGTTGCATGTATCCCTGGCGTGTTCCCAAAGTTTTGTTTCATTGGACCTACCACACTTAACCTTACCACGGGAGGGATTTTTATTAACTGGACATCTTCCTCTATTCATGTTGTTATTATTAAGATTTGTTTTTTTCTTATGCAAATATTTGTAAAGGTTACTGTCCTATTTTGTACATGACATCACTATTGTAAACACTGTAAATAGTCAGTGCATCTGCGACAACAATCACTAAAACGTGTAGAGATCTAAGAGAAGGCTTGGCCCCTGTATGCAGAAAACGGGCGTCCTTGGTGGTTTTATTGTCTTCCTCCAGTGGGAAGGAGCACTTGGCTTAAAAAAAGGGGCCTAATAATGGTTGTATGGCATGTCTCTATAAACACATCAAAATCCCATATGTCTAACATTGAGCAATGGACACAATAAAGTCATGCCATTCTTCACATCACTACCTGTCTCGGCTGTGTTTACATCATGTTTTCCACCAGGGGGCACCAATACTCCTGTAGCCTATATAATAATTTTAATAGGCTGGATGAACATTTTATTTGTATGTGGTGTTTTTTTGTCATTGCAGAATGTTATTTTTGCATTACTTAAAGCAGCAGTGGGTAGAATTGGAGCAAATATGATTTAAAAAAAAGTTATTTTTTATAAAACGGTCACTATATCCTGACAGTAGTGCATGAGACAGGTAATCTGAAAAAAAAAATCATGTGCCCTCGGTGTCCTCCGGTGCTCCTAACGGCATCTGCAAGATTTCACAGACCGGAGGAAAACAACAAATCAGAGCCGAGCTGACGGCGGTCAAACTAGGCAGCGCTGATCAAATATGAATTAATATTCTGTTACTGTAATGCGTATTTCTTGCATAAAACGTTTACAGAAACATCTTGTAGTGTACCGTTTAGCTGTAAAAATTAGAAAGTTTGTGACCCGGCAGCCATGTTCAGATCAGTTGAGGAAATACCAAGCACCGCCCACCAGCCAGAGCACAGCCAATAGGAATGCTCTCTCTCTCTGAAATTTTCTGTGATTGGCTAAAGTCTCAAAGATTTTTTAAAGCCTGAAAACAGAGCCATTAGGAGGTGCAGAAGCCTCTCAGAGCACTTGAATTACAATATGCTGAAAGGTTATGAAAGTTTTGCCCCAATGATGCCAAAAACATTCTGCCTACTGCAGGTTTAATGTAGATTTAATTGTTTATGTTTATCATTATTATTATATTTATTAAAGGTCCTAACAGAGATGAAGTCGTCTAGAAGGTAACACTCAAATTGGGAAAACTTGCAAAAACTTGCAAGAAACTTTCGCAATGTGCGTGGTACCTTCTAGACATGACCCAGATGAGGAGGATGTGACTGTGGATGTGACTGAAGCTGGACTTGAAGTGGAGAGGAGGGGAGTAACTTATTAAAGTTAGGGTGATGGGTGGAGTTGTCTACAAGCCCACCACCACCCCCCAACGCTATATATATTACTTTAAGATCCCTCCTGGCTCTTTCATCCAGAGGACTACTCACCACAATGCCAAGCAAACCTGCGCCCATCAAGAAATCCCCAGCCAAGAAGGCTGCCGCGAAGGCACCTGAGCCCGCGCCGGAGCCCACACCGGCTCCCGTAGAGGCTCCACCTGCAGAGGCTCCACCTGCGGAAGCTGCACCTGTCGAGGCTACACCTGTTGTGGAAGCTGCTGCTCCTGCCGAGGCAGCAGCTCCCGCACCCGCTGCTGAACCAAGCCCCCCAGGTATCACTGGGAGATATGGACACTTTTTATAACCGCGAAAATCCCTCCTGAACATGGAATGGAGTACTAACGTTAGCCCTTAAGCTGTATGTTAACATAAGATGAGTGCATTGGGCAAACACACGGTGTCTAACGTTACTTTTCACAAAACAAATCTCTAGTCATTTGACTGCTAATGTTCAGCTCCTTGCCCAGAAGGAGACACAACTCTCGAAACAGCTGCAGCAACTGTGACCCTTATCACTCTTAAACGCAAAATGCAGCTTGTTTTAAATGTAGCCTGGTGGAGCTTGAATATCCTCTAATGACATGCATCTCAAGGTACAGTATGAAACTGAGTGTGTGGACTCTTAATGCTAGTAATCAGTGGTTGTTGAGGCGTTGCAGCTTTGCAAATAATAAGGACAATATTGAAACTATAGAAGATTGGAAATTGTAGTACCCAGAAGTCATTACACTTTCCCCAAACTTAATGAGAAAAACACCAAAAACTGTGCCTATAGTCACCATTTTCACCTGGATCTGTCGATTTCTTCACCTGCCAACATGTATCAAACATCTAATACAATTAATTCCAATATGTTTATATTAAAGAGGACCTGTTATGCTTATTTTCAGGTGCATACTTGTATTTTGAGTTTAGGGCCACATTGAGGAAAAAAAAAAATCTGAGATTTTGAGAATAAAGTCATAATATTATAAAGTAGTAATTTTACGTGTTATTTTCTTTTTTCTCTTGTAAAGTAACGATTTTATTCTCGTAATATTATGACTTTATTCTCGTAATATTACAACTTTTTTTTCTCGTAAAGTTATGACATTATTTTCGTAAAGTTATGACTTTTTCCTCGTAATATTATGACTTTATTATGGAAATCTCAGATGTTTTTTCCCTCATTTGGCCCTAATACTCCGTAGTAAATTTGCACTTTGGTTTGGCCCTTACTGCATTAGACTTATATACTATATACTTAAACTATAAACTGTTACCTTCATCACAATGCTCAAATGTGGCTCCAGAACGATTTTTTTTTATTTATTTTTTTGCTTTAAATGCCTTTTTGATAGTAAAGGTTCCAGACCCCTGTACTATAGCATGTGTACATGCTTTAATGTTCAAAATACATTTTACTTTTCTCACACCGCCTGTGCTGCAGCACCTCTTTTCACCCTCTGTCTGAAAGGCGGTTCAGGAGCAGTGTTTCTGTGTGGTAACTAACTCCCTTTAGCCTGGACTTTGTAACTTTACAGACCTTTTACATGCACAAAAAACTAGACAATACACTAAAGGAAAGGGAAAAGGCACAAAAGCATAATAGGTCAGCTTTAATTGTTTAATTGCAGAAACAGTTCCTGTAAGAAGTAACAAAACAAGTAGAAGCACAAAATGCATGGGAGTGGATGTAGTCGAGTGATTGGTGTTGTTTTTGCTTGCTAACCTCAACATGTAACCCCTAACTTCAGCTGATGCCACAACCACCGAGGAAGGAGGCGACTCGATACACTCCTACTGAGGGTAAACACACACACCACACGGGGTCCACACACACCAGCTGTAATGTATGTGTGTGGGTTTGTGTTCCAGTGTGCCCTACACATGGTGTGTGTGTTTCGTTCTCATGTGTTTACTGGTATTTCTATCTGTAAAGTTCATCATGTGTAAGTGTTCATCTTTGAGCTCTTTGTCTTTTTAACCAACCCATGAGGTTTCACTTTGTGGACATGTGATGGTCTTCTAATGTGTGCAAAGGTCTTGGAGTGCCTCCAAAATGTGTCTGTTTTCAGGTCTTAAATCTGTTCTTGTCACTGTGAATGCTGAAAGTTTCGTCCCCACTGCTCCGTCCTGCTGTTTGCTTCAGTGGAGTGTATCTTGATCGAATTAGCTTGAAACTGACTGATTCCCTGCATGAGTAATGTCATAATGTAAGTCGCTAATTGGCTTTCCTAATGGCATTTTAACGCTAGCTGCTGCTCCCGCTGCTGAAGACGATGCTGTTGCTCCTGCTGCAGATGCTCCCGCAGACGGTAAAGATAAACCACCACAGAGACAACAGCATTACTACTCAACCACAAAATATACTGCAAATGATGACTGCTTTATTGAAAATATCTGCTATCCATCATGCTTTCCCCCAGCTGTGAGGACTAGTGGATTCTTAGCAAGACTTAGAACCTCCTGGTGTTTTTTTCCCAGTGAAAATCTGCAGTGATTGGCAGGTTGAAATGTCACTATATGGGAAAGATGCTATGGATATTTTGTCTCTTAAAACGCCATTAACCTCCTGCTTGTTTAACGCTAGCTGCTCCAGCAGAAGCTGCAGTAGTTGAAGAGGCCCCAACGCCCCCACCTCCTGCAGGTAACTCTAATATTTACTTCTGCTGTTAGCTTTGGTCCTGCTTTGAACACTGACACTGACACTGACACTGACAGACGATATGACGGGGATAATGACTAAAACCACAATTCCATAATCAAAATAGTTGCAGAGTAATTTTCTGTCAATAAACAAATCAATTAATCGATTAATTGTTGCAGCTCTACTTCTGGTGAAGATGTGCAGAATTGTTTATAGGTTTGAGAGCACATCCCACATAATTAGACCTGAAAATATTAGTAAAATAATGAATCATCCAAGATATAATCTGCAACTGTTTCAGTACTTTTTCAAGCAAAAATGCCAAAAAATAATTTGTCCAGCTTCTCATTTGTGTAGATCTGTTGCTTTTTTTTCTTATAAATTGAATATTTTTGAGTTTTGGACCTTTGGTTGGACAAAACAAAAACATTTGAAGACTTGGGCTCAAGTAAATTGTAATGGAAAAATTTCCTTAAATGAGTAATCGAGAAAATAATCTGTAGATTAATTGATAATGAGAACAATCAGAAGTTGCAGCCCTACACATAATCATGTTGTAGAATGGAGAGTATGTGGGTGTTTTCAGTGTAATTTCAGCTCCTCTTATTGTCCACTTCAACCTTTTATTAATCTGTAATCTGTTTGAACCTCCTTCAGTCGTCACCAGCGCTCCTCTGGACGTATGTGTGTATGATGTGAACGACTCCAGCCTCTCCATTAAATGGAAAACGCCAGAGACCATCGGAGCCTCTGGCCTGGACGGATACACCATCGAGTACTGCAAGGATGGAAGTGAGTCTGTGTGTGTGTGTGAGGCTGCACCTGTCCCCAGAGTGTCAGAGGGCAAATAGACTCATAGCTGTGCCCAGGCCGTATACGGCAGGCAGCACTTCACCGGCTGTCACTGTATCTCCTCACACCACTTTTAGAAGCGCTCGTTTGCTCAGATGACAGCATGCCGTCTGAGATTTCATCATGGAAGCCAATTTGTGCTCCTTTAGGGCAGGTTGTTTGTAAACGTGCGTCAACATGCGATAAACCACTTATCACGTCCCATTAAAGGATGTTTTACGCTTTCGAAATGGAAAAAAGGTTTCAGGTGGAATGCGTTGCAGCCTCATCAAGCTATTATGATATGTATACTTCAAAGTTGAAACTGCACTAAAAGCTCCATACTAACGGAAAAACTGTGTTTCCCTGCAGCATCAGACTGGGTTGCGGCTCACGAGGAGCTGACCCCAGCTAACCGCTGCTGCATCAAGAATCTGACAGCCGGTGACCTGCTGCATGTACGCGTGGTGGCTGTAAGCGCCGGTGTCCGCAGTGAACCTGGTACACTTGCTAAGCCTGTGCCCATCCGTGAGATCGGTGGTGAGTAGCAGCCAATGTTTCACAAACTGTACAACGGACCACTTAGTGTCTACTGAAAAGGGAAATCCGAACAGCCCTGTCTTCTATCTGTGGGGCTGTACATGAGTGTGTTCAAAAGTGTGCAAAATGTCCCAAAATGTTGTTGGATTTCTTTACAAAAGTGTCTTCAAAATTCCTAAAGTCCAAACAAAATGTCCCAAAAGGCTTTCACCGATGTAAACAACAACTTCTCTGTAACTTATGACCTGTAAAATGCTTGTGTTGCAAGCACGGAGGTAGAGGTGGTATTTACTGCCGGGCACTTAAGATGGACTTCACAGATGTACGTACATAAATCCTACAGGCGCAGACAAGACCTTTCATGAGCTGTAAATCATGCTCACACTTGTACACACATTATCAGTCGGTTCAAATCAAAAGCGAAGCACTCGCACACATTCTACTTCACTTTTGCATTTTTCTTTTAATTAAATGAATAGCAACTGTCTATGGACCTTTTGTTTCTTGCTGGTAGCGTCCTAAAGGACTAAAAGAGATGTAAAGCTAACAAGAATAATAGATAATAACACAGTATATTTATTTAGCGCTTATTAAAATCAATTATTAAAAAATTGCTTTACAAATATAAAACATAAATAAAAGATTAAGTGTGCATGGAAACATTTTAATCAAATAGCAAGAGCAAAATAAGGGAAAAGGGACTAATATAATATATACTTTGTTTTAGTACTGTGTGTTTGACGACAGTCTGAACCATCAGCTGTATTTTGTATGACAGGTTGAACATTAATTGACAGTTAAAATGTTTTACTGCAGAATTGATCAAATGTTTAACTGCAGATTGCGCCACTGCACCATATATTCTCAAACTTGGGTGCTGCAGTGGTTAACTGTCTGGCTCTGAAATGGCTTCTGCTGCATCCGTCTTCAAGATGATTTAATGTAAGACTGAGTCAGGCATAGGAAAACGTTTGGCTAATGAGCCATCTGGCAGCCATATATTTTACTGACTTCAGCCCTGTCAGTGTGACCTCACTGTCACTTTCTCTCTTCAATTTATGGCGGTGGCTCTCTAGCTGTCCTGTCGTCTGGCACAAGTATCACTTAATGTCTTGCAATAAATAAACTGTCCATAATATAACAAAGGCTCATTATGCCCCTTTTAAAATTCACTTCAAAGTCACTTATGTGATTATAAATATTAGCCACTACTCCTCCAATACTGGTTTGTGTGAAGAAGTGCAGCAAATGGCTTCAAAATACTACTACTGTCTGTGACACTGTCAACCTCCTAGAGATGCATCGATTAATGGATTACTTGTCAACTATTCAATAATCACCAACTATTTTCATAATTGATTAATTGCTTTAAGTATTTGTTTTAAGAAAAAAGGTAAAAATTCTGATACCAGCCTCTTAAATGTGAATATTTTCTGGTTTCCTTACTCATCTATGACGGTAAACTGAATATCTTTGAGGACGTTATCTTGACATTTCTCACCATTTTCTGGACCAAACAACCAATCGAGAAAAAAAACGACCAATTAATTGACAGTGAAAATGTTTTTTAGTTGCAGCCCTACATCCTCCTCTTTGCTCATTTAAACTGACGTTGGTTTTGTTACTGGAGCTGTGAATTTCCATCAGCGCACTCACACCAAGTCACATTGACATAGTGCAGACCTGAGCTGACATGCCCCAGTTACTCACTTTCAGAAGGAGAGCTTAATGTCTCTGAGCGTATTTCCTGGTCAGGGTTCAAACTGCTGCGAAACAAACAGGAAACTTAAGTGGAGAAATGTAGGCATACCACCAGCACTGCTGGTGAAATGAGGGAAGCGACACATGAGCCTAATTGATGGATTCTGGGTGGCTTGTTGTGGGGGGAGGGGTAAATTCAGCTGCGTGTTCCGACCAGACATCCATCTACATGTACAAGCTTCTGATAAAGACACACTGTCCTGCATATGCTGAAAGCCCCCCACAAAGACACTTTATCCAGAGACAAAGAAAGATTATAAATGGTTTGCGGGAGGACTTCCCGGCTGCTGGATGCCGTAATGCCAGCAACATTGCTGGGCATTGCTGGGAAGGGTGCTGATTAGCAGGGATTACTGTTTGAGCCAAATCTGGAGGCAGACCTGATCCTCACGGGGGAATGATGGTCCCAGGGGCCGGATCTCAGCCTTTGCAGCAATGATGGTGACAAGTGTTAGGACGAGAAGGATGAGACACAAGAAACCTGGTTAGAAGGGAAGCAAAAAGATGGACAGGAGAGGTTGATGGGGAGTGATATGAGGACTTTTTGAGTGGATGAAGAGAAACCAAGGCTGCAACATCATGTGAGAGAGGCGATGGAGGGCAGCAGCTTGTTTTGATGTATCCTGTTAGCCCAGAGAGACATTTGCTGCTTATGCAGAAACATGCGAGGGATGCTGTTCCTGATACTTAGCACCCGGCCATCCAGCATAGTGGATAAGTAAATGGCTCAAGTCCCGACCACGTTGGTGCAAATTCATCCATATCATTTTATCCCCCGCTAAAGCACACCAGCCGTTATCGCAGTTGATTTGGGCATCTACAATTTCCAATCTGTTGCACTTCAGTGTTTCAAGATGTGATGTTTGTCCAGTCCAGTCAGTTAAAAAGTGATGACATCTTCCTGCTGCTTCTTTGTGCATGACATGAGGGAACACATGTTGGGGTTTATCCAACTTTCTCGTCACCAAAGCTATTTAAAGAGCTGTTAGATGCAGGGTCTTCCACTTTTGCCTCTCCCTGCCCAGATACTGTACTTTTTCTCTCACACACAGAAACTTTCTCTTCAGCTAGATTTCCCATGGCTATGTGTACTTCTAATCATCAGTAAGACTGGGACATGGATTTAGTTTTTGACTTTAATAACCTCACAGATGGTGGACTCTTAGTGTTGTGTTTAAGATGAATAGCTAATTTTGTTTGTTTAGTATTTTTGCACATGTATGGTATCTGTTATTCTGTTCTTTATATGTATGTTTGTCTTTGTGAAAGTATAATAAATTGAAAAAACGTAAGTGTCAATGCTAATAATATTGAATCTTACAAGCAACAATTATTTTGATTTTGAATGTCAATGAAGTGTTTAGTCAAAAAAATGGTCATTTAGAATTCCTCAAAGCCCACAGTGATGTCTTCAATTTGCTTGTTTTGTCCGATCCAGAGTCCAAAACCGAAAAGATATTTAATATTTTGTGTATATGCAAAGAAAAGCAGCAACATGTCCCATTTTAAAAGCTGAAACCAGAAAATGTTTGGCACTTTTTGCTTGAAAATTGACTTTTTTTATGGTAAGTTCTGGTCTAACTTGGGGGTTAATTTTAGCTCCTTCCATCATGTTCTCTTGTCAGCTTTGCCTCACAGTGGTTGGTCTATTTAGGTCTTGTTGACCTGTCATTTTGACCCACCTTTGAAAACACAACCTGTGTGAACATCACACAATTTGTACAGTGCTGGCTGGTAATGCCAGCCAATGTTAAGTCAAGTGGATTATTTATTTATGTAGGTGTCCAGGTTATGTTAATATCAAACAAAAATTGCAGTTGCAGTTTACATTTATGTCCAAAATGTCATCATTTCATAATTTTATCCTGTTAGACACGTGTGTGAAATTGTCATAATAAGCATATTGATTCTTGGGTTACGGACAAAAATGTGTTTTGTGAGGTCACAGTGACCTTGATCTTAGACCAACAACATCTAATCGGTTCATCCTTGAGTCCAAGTGGACGTTTGTGCCAAATTTTAAGAAATTCCCTCAAGGTGTTCCTGTGATATCCCGTTCAGAAGAATAGCCAAAACAGATGATGGATGAGGCGGAAGATAAACATATCTGACTTGACTACTTGTTTTTCAGACCACCCCAGGATCCGCTTGCCCCGCGCTCTCAAGACCCGCTGTGTCATAAAGGTTGGAGAGCAGATCAACCTGGTCATCCCCTTTCTTGTAAGCCAGCACATACGCACCATACTTTATAGTCCATGAATAACATGTACAGTTGGCACAGAAAACTTCCCAGACATCACGCTTTGCCTTGCATCTTCTCATCTCTTGTCTCTCTGTTTCCAACTCCTCAGGGAAAGCCCAAACCTGCGGTGTCCTGGCTTAAGGATGGTAAGCCTTTAGATACAAAGGTCAACATCAGGAACAGTGACAAAGACAGCATCTTGTTTATCCGCACCGCTGAGAGGGAGAACTCTGGTGTTTACGAGATGACTGTTAAAGTGGACAGCTTTGAAGACAAAGCCACCATCACCCTTCAGATTGTGGGTGAGTCGCGCATGCTTTATGATTACACACAAACAATACACGTGGAACAACATGTGTGTGACAGGTGTGTGAATGTCGACTTACTGTGGCTTTTTGACTTGGTTGGTTCTGAGACACGTGTCTTGCTCCAGCAGAAGTTCAAAGCACTAACCAACATACATCACACCTCCTAACGATGATTTCCTTTGACCCTGCTGTCAGCTGCTGCTGTTAAAATGTTAGAGGCATTAGCATACAAATATATGCTTCACTTTTGATCTTGGGAGCAGATACCTTGCGTGCTTTGAGGAACACACTGCTTATGATTTTAATCCGTTATAAATGCTAACAGTAGCGTGTCTCCTCAGACCGGCCCGGCTGTCCTACCAGTATGAAGTTGGTGGACTCCTGGGGCTTCAACGCCGCTCTGGAATGGACCCCTCCCAAGGATAATGGCAACACAGAGATCACTGGATACACCGTCCAGAAGGCCGACAGGAAGACCGGGGTATGGCAGATGTTCACATACAAATACACCAGGCCAATCACATTGTCAGGCTTTGTGAAGTTGCAGACATAAACCGGATTCACGCTAGACGCAAGAGATTAAAAGGAGTCCCGCCATAGATACCTATGCCGTAGGTTTTGATTTATAGTTCAGTGTCTGATTTTTATCCCATTGATGGTGCCACCACAACACTAGACCGATGTATGGTATATGATCTACATCCATGGCCGACAGTGATGGCCTTAGTGAAGTTAACAGACGGATAAGTGTGTGACTATGTTTTCAAAATAAGGTGTTAACAAGGGTACATGCGAAATGTATGTATATGGAAATAAGATTAAATGGATTATATTCACAAGTAGACTATGACGTGGCTCCTCCTTGAACTAAACACAGTATCAACTCTCACCCCTTTTTCTCCCACTTTGAATATGGATAAAATGGTCTCTAATCAGATGCTCTGGATTACATTGCCATGCCTTTTTTCTCTGGGGTTTACTTAACAGTCTATAAAAATCGCTGATAGGTCTTTTTAAAGTTGTGACTCATGCTTCTGAAAGGAAGCTGCTGGCAGAGATGTAAGAGGATACTGCTGCCAACTACCAGAACCTATAATACAGCCCAGGCTACATTTGTAAGCGAGGACATACTGTATCACACTCATCTCTCTGTCTTTCTTTTATACATGGTGGCTTAGTGAGGAGAGAGAATTGGCCTAAACCAAGCATCCTAATCATCATCTAACTGCCAGCCCTTTTTAATGATGGGTTGATTGATAGCTCACTGGCAATAACCATCCAATCACAGTATAGTTTTCTAACCGCCTGTTGTGTCTCCACCTGCAGGACTGGTTCTCGGTGCTGGTGAACTACCACAGGCTGACGGCCACCGTCTCAGACCTCGTCATGGGCAACTCGTACTCCTTCAGAGTGTTTGCTGAGAACCAAGTGGGCATCGGTGAGATGAGCGCTGTCACCAAGAAGGTGGCCACCATCCAGAAGACAGGTGACCTTCTTGATTCATTCTTTAAATCTTCTGAGGTCAATCTGTTGATCTAATGAAGAGTTTAGTGTGCAGGGCTGCAGCACAAGTGATTACTTCTACGTTAATGAGCTGCAGTAAGTCTGTGAGAGTCTTGAGTGTGTGTCTTAAAGTGATGACTTGAGTGGAAATGGCCTTGGCACTGCTTCAATCATTAAGTGGGTAGCTCTCTTGGCTCGCGCTCAGCTACTACTGAAATAACTTTTAAGAGGCTCTGACAACATTAAGACAGCTGGTAGAGCAAATGTTGCTCTTCTTGTGTGAGTGTGTTTTTTATACCGTTTTTACCTGCGCCTGCCTCCCTGCAATGAATGTAATTTGGTGATGTAGGGGGGGGGCGCTGTCTCCGACCATTTCTGTAACTTTCCGAACCCAACGGGTTCAACAATCACACACACTTCACGCTGCGATTGTCCAGGAGAGGCTGTCTGAAAATGTGTGCCTTTATCCCCATATTTAAATGATATTGCGTCTCCCAATTCGTTATGAAGGCCGGCTTTTCACAACATCCAACAGATGGCCGACAGATGGAAGATGAAACCCCTCAGTTGAATCTCCTGTATCATTCTTAGGGATAGGTGGTGATGGGGAGGTAGTGGGTGGTGCAATCCTTGCTCTGAAAAACAGAATGGCAGAAACACAGTGATAAGATATTAAAGAACAGCATCCAAGGACTGATTGGCTCGAGGAACGTGGAACGAAAGATACTTGGCCAGATGTGATGCTGTCAGAATTGTGAATGAAAGGAATTTTGGCAGCGTGGGAAGGCGGAATTGACGGAGTAGATTTTGGAGCGAGAAATAACATGACTTCCCAACAGAGAGAAAGCGAGAGGGGAAAGATTTTCCTTATTGATCTTTCACCAAAGCTTTTAGCATTTTAGCTAAAGCATTACAGTAACTTGTAGACACAGTGGCAGCTGTTCAGCAAACCTTGCATAGTTTCACTTTCAGACACAAGTTTGCCTCTTGTGGTTAAACCACTACTTCTATGTATGTCACATGGCTGCAGCTGCTTCACAGTAAAAACTGTCCTGTGCCGTCAGTCATTTTCTATCCTTTAAATAAGTACAGACAGGTATTGTAATTTTATTTACAATACCAAGAAGTCGTCACTGAGATCCTAACCTTGTTCCATATGTTCACAGGTATTGTCTACAAGCCTCCCGAGTATCCAGAGCGTGACTCCAGTGAGGCACCCAAGTTCACCACACCCCTCAGCAACCGCGCTGCCACCGTGGGATACACCTGCAAGCTGCTGTGTTCTGTCCGTGGATCCCCCAAGGTCAGACACTCATACACTTACTGTTCATACACACACTGCAGTTTGCATAGAAGCCCATGGATCATTATATAGGTTCATGTGTCATGACCCTTACTGAACCCTTTTCAGGTTAATGTGCAGTTTGGGCTCATGTTTCCACCACCTATAGTATATCTTAACAGTATATAGTGTCCAGGAACACGATAGAGTTCCTATTATGCCTCACTTATAGCTAATGCCCACAGCTAGCATTTTGACCACATAGCGAGGAGGGGCTGGGGAAACATCTGGATGTCTTGTTGATCTTTTCCATATAGTAGGTAGGAAGTTGAATGTCACGATACAACATTTATTCTATATTTAAACAGTTTTGTTCTTACTGAGGACTCTTGATAAATAATTTGAGCATGTGATGTACTGCTTCAAATGAGGTATGTCACTGCTATAAAGATCCACTGTAGAAACGGGGCAGGGCTTGCACCGGTATGTCCATGTGAAGTTTCAGTATGTCTCTCACTGTTCTTGGCGGCTGCTGCTCCGGTTAAACATATCTTTTACAGTTGTCTGGCTGACGCAGACGGCTTAAGAGGCAGGCAGCGGTGGAAATGCATCAGATTATGCGTCCTAGCTGTCCTTGACTTCTCAGCAAGGACAGCAGCGGTTGAACAGTTTGCACATGTCAGTGTATTTCAGACAAATCAAACAGGAACTGATGTAGGCTCGAGCTTGAATTTGCCAACACAAGGATTTATTTCAGGGACAGCTGAGAAGGTCCAGAAACATGGCATGTGTGGGCAATTCCCAGAGCTGTGAGTACAGTATGATTATGGTTTATAAAGTGAAACACTGACTCATCACAGGCGTCTGAGTGGAGTAGACCCACTATGTCTAAATGAGTCTTAAGTGCCTGTCCCTGTGGACCAGCGGAGTCGTAGCAGCTGTGTGATAACACATCCGTTCCATTATCCATTATCTGCAGGGGACCATGGACGATAAAAAAACGATACAGCCTAGTATTGCAATATTTTGCGCGGCAATATTGTATCAATACACAGACGTTAAGTATTGATCTTTTATAGTATGAACTATTAACCTCTTAACAATCCGACGACCTTGTCATGTCATGTTAGCTTGTCGGGAAGAATTCTAAATTTTCAAAGGGATCCTTTGACCTCTGACCTCAAGATAGGTGAATGAAAACTCTGAGATGAACAGAGTGAACAAAAAAAATAGTAATCGCAATATATCGCATCGCAGTACTCGGCATATCGCAAAATGTATGTATGTATCTCAAAAACTGCCATAAGATCGTATAGTGACTTAACTAATGTGATAATATTGTATTGTGGGGTCTCTGGATTCCCACCCTTATTCAATACCTCTTTCATACAGGAGACCCACATACTCTGAATGTTTTATAATTATATATAATAACAAACAATTGAACTACATAAAATACAACTTAATTTTAATTTATCTCCATCAAACAGTCACCCTGTCCCAACTCTCTCTCTCTCTTTTTTCTTTATAATCTCTCTCTTTATATAACTTCTATAAGTTAAATTATTTCACACGTTGGACACTTGTGTTAACATGTGAGTGTTTATAGGCTCTGGCTCAGTGTCCAAAGTCCATTAAGGACTGCTGAGTGAGGTCCAGCAGAAAGGCATGTAGCGAGATAAGTCGTCCTTCTGTGTCTGATAAAGAGCTGTCACATATAGAGGCAGAGCCTACAGGGGTAGCTGTTAGAGAGAATGGCAAGAGGATAGATAAGCAGGGAAGGAGTGACGATGATAACAAGTATAGCCTTTTGTCCTGTCATGGCTAAGTGGACATGTTGCTGTATCACAGAAGGCACTATTTTTGCCACCGGTCCAGACTGCAGCACTGTTATCAGTGTGACTGACTATCCCTGTAACATCCACACACATGGATGCCCAAAGACGGAAGTATGATGGGACAGGAGAGGAAGATAAAATACTAAGAGCAGGAGAGATGAGTGGCTGGATTTACTTTGTCTTTACCTCCGGCTGTCAATTAAACAAGACAAAGGGCTCTATTTTCGTGTTGATGCGGAACGCAGTGTCTCACCGGCAACTGGTATTTTTATTGGGATTCATCCTCTAGGGACCATGAATATTTGTACCAGAAGGTGTCGGGATATTTCCGTCTGGACCAATGTGGTGGACAGACACAACTGACCAAAAATAACTGTCTAAAAATACATTACATCAAAATCCTTTTCTCATAAATTGTCACGCCTTTAAAGGCTGATTCCTGATTCCATGCATTGATGCACTGAATCCAAACTATGATCTCATTTGATTTTGTAGACCCAACTGTTCCACTCATATAAAACCTGCAGGTCTACCAAGATAAACAGCACTAGCAGCATTACGATTTGTTGAAGGTATTGGTTTGCAACAACATTAACCTCAGCAGCAGCATCTCCCCGCTGCCAAAGGCTCAAATATACAGTCCTTGGTCTACTGCCCAGCATGAAAGCGTGTCCGTCTTTCCATCGTCATTCACCTCATCCATCAGAGGGAAATTGAGATGGAGGAGATTCAACGGTATTATTTTTCACTTTACATTGTTTGCCCTGCTTAGTTTAACTTGAGGGAAAGTGAAACTTAAAAAGTAATTCCTTCTAGATGTAACACCCTGCCCCTCCACATCCTGGTACTTGCGTAAAAATGCAAAACTTGCAAAATCATTTTACAGAAGTCACTTCAACTAATATTAATTTGTGGATTTCAAAAATCAGTTTACAGTTGATACCTTGTCAGAAATTAATCTACATACTCCCAAAATGTTTGACCTTCTTTACCGTCCAAACTCATTTGTCAGTTCACGAACTTCCTAAAATGGAAGAATCATCTATTTTGAGAACTTGTCGTTAGCAGCAACGCAGAACTAAATATGTTTCACACATCGGTGAGGAAGAGTTGGAACAAACTCTTATGAAATACATCAGCTTAGCTGAAATCCAATAACCAGAGTCCTCTTGCATGAAGCTGGACCATGAGGAAATTCATGCACGGAGAGTGTCGCTGAAGCCCAGAGCAGCACATACCTGAGGAGACTTATATTACTCTCATTTTACCCAACTGTCACGCTCCGCATATACAGTCCAAGCTCGCTGGAAGACAAGCTGATAACAGACTGAAAGCCCAGTTTAGTCAAATGTTGCGCTTATCTAAAAAACACATGTTAAACAAGCAGTTCTGATTACTAACAGGGTTGCTGTAATGAATGTGTACTATTATAATTTCTAGAAAGTTGTTCAATTTGGGGGGAAAAAAAGCACATTGATTAATTTGAATGTCTAATGTGATACAGAAAAGACTGAAAGTCAATGTGGTAATGTTAAAAAGATAGCTAAAACTGTACAATGACATCAATAGTCAGAGCTTCAAAAAAAACAAAAGCATGATTTTTTGTTGTTGTGTAAAGTGCAAAGTTGTAGTTTATAAATGTCTCCCCTCATCCTCTCAGCCTAAGATCGAATGGATGAAGAATATGTGTGTCATTGGAAACGACCCCAAGTTTCGTCAGATCTCGGCATCAGGCATTTGCTCCCTCGAGATCCGTAAGCCCTCCTGCTTCGATGGCGGTGTGTACTCCTGCAAAGCCATGAACGCCAAGGGAGAGGACGTTGTCTCCTGCAAGCTGGAGGTCAAACGTACGTATCTACAGACAAATGAAGGATAACGTTTTAAGTGAATTGAGGTTACAAAATCTCCTTGAAGGAATTGTGCAACGAGTTTAGTAAAAACACTTAATCAACGCTTGGCAACGGTTAGATGTGAAGATCGATACCACTTTTATGTGCGCTAAATATGAATCTAAAACCAACAGCTGGTTAGCTTTGCATTAAAAACTGGAAGCACGTCTAAAATTCAATAATTGACAAGTTATGTCTTGTTTTTTTAATCTGTACAAACCAAAAATGTAAAAAATGACACGTTGTGGTTATATGGGATTTACATTCTGAAACCGTTTTTATACTTCTGTTTCTTTACACATTAAACAAGATATAACATGTTAAACAGTGAGCTTTAGAGGTGCCGGTAGGCTGATTTTGTTACCTCTTGACAGAGCCAGGCTAGCTGTTTCCCCCTATTTCCAGTCATTATGCTAAGCTAAGCTAACTGGCTGCTGACTGTAGCTTGATATTTATTTTACAGTGTTATCGATCTTTTCATGAAATCTCAGCAAGAAAGCAAATAAGCGTATTTAGTATAATGTCAAACTATTCCTTTTAAATGTGATAAATTTGGAGAACCTGTTATTAGTACCAGTTGATGATTCCAGCTTTCACGACTCCACATTATAACTAATAATATACCACAACTTTAATCCATTTAAAAAACATCAATAAACTGTATATTCTTCTCCCAACAGAGGTTATCCTTCCGGGCAAATAAACCAACAGCCAAACCCCTAGAGGTAAGTAACAGCTATATCCACTCCTGTGTAAGAGAGACTGAGTTTGTTTAGTAGTCCAGTGTTTTAGACACAAATGTGTCACGAGTGGGAGCACATTTCATTGCTATTTATCTTTCTCCATTTCCTCATAAATGAAATATCCTTTTAATGGTGTGTTACTACTAACACTACTCATTACTGCTTTCACACGTATATGAGATACTCACAGTTGCTTGAGATTGAGTTTGGCACACTGATAATTAAGGCTAATCCTAATGCTTCGACGGTTGCCATGGTAATCAACCTCCAAAATCAGTATTCGAATGCTTCATTTTTCTGTTTTTTTATAAATATAATTATGTAATAATAATGTATAAATCCCAAAATAGCCCATGAAATAAGGAATAATCCCACAACACTATTCATTATTCATATTCAACATTAATTATTATTATTCTCAGATGGATATCGCTGTTTGTTATGTGTAGAGGTGTGTGTGGACAGAAGTGCAGCAGCGGCGCTGTCCCGAAGCTTTGAATATTTGTCATTGAAGCTTCGAAGCCCAAAAAGTGGTATTCGGGACAGCCCTAATGATAATACTCCCATGCCTGCTAACCAGCCATGAATTGCAGTGTTCTTAATCTCATCGCATCAAATTAAAACCAATAACAACTCATCTGTCCTTCACTCTTGCCCTCCTCTTTCCTTCTCCTCCCTCCTCAGCCCTGCTTTTGGATGTGGTAATGTGGCAAAGATTAATGCCAGTCAAATAGAAATACCAAATCTGCTGTTTTTACAGCGTTAACGTTTCTATTTATACCCTGACTATTAGGCAGCCACGGTCGGGTTTTGGTATTGGCACTTTCATTTAAGCTTTTCAAATGCTCGAGTGGTGTAGCCTTTCACGGAGTGCCGGAAGGCTTTGCCCACAGTGTCATTTAAACTGCTGACAGGAGAAGCCTCATCAAAGTATTTAAAAATGCATGAAGTGGTGAGAGAAGTTGGCAAGATTTATAACGATGAAAATAAGTGACATAGGGTTGAAAAAAAAAGACATTTGATCTGGGAAGAATGATGAGACAGATGGCTAAATAGGTTGGTAAAGGGATGTACAGGATAGTTGAAGGTTGTCAACGAGTTAAAGAGTGAAGGATAATGGTTTTATCTTACTGTAGAAGACATACCACTTGTTCTTTTTACGGCACTGTGAAACACTATCCCTTTCCATGCCCGCTGTACATTCAAAACATGTGAGCAAGGGGCCAATTACATATGTTCTTTTCATTCACGTCCGTCCGTCCGTCCGTCCGTCCGTCCGTCCTCATTCCCGTGAATGCGATATCTCAGGAACGCCTGAGGCGAATTTCTTCAAATTTGGCACAAACGTCCACTTGGACTCAAGGATGATCTGATTCGATTTTAGTGGTCCAGCTGCACATCCATCCCATTCTTGTGAATGTGATATCTCAAGAACGGGGACATATCATGAAAAACTCCCTTTTTCATAGCTTGTGCACATACATTTGGGTATCTGGAGTGCCTACTAACCCACAAACTGTGAAATAAGACAACCCAGTCAGTTTTTAGTGGGCTGCCTCGATCAGAAAACATGATTCAACATGCCATTCAGATTTGGCTCCCCTTCCTATGTCACATGCAGGCTCATTAGAATCACAGCTTGAGAACTACTTCTGCAAAGGTGCATCATATTTTTCTCGCAAGCCAATCAGAGCAGACTGGGCTTTTTCAGGAGCGGGGGGCTTAAAGAGACAGGCGCTAAAACTGAGCATTTCATACAGAGGGTGAATACAGATACGATCAGACAGACCGTATGAGAAAAATTTATTTTTTGAACATGAAAGCATGTAAACATGTTCTAGTAGAAACCCAAAGTACAGTTATGAACCTGATAATGAGCATGATATGTTCTCTTTAACATTTTGCACTTAGAGGAAGATTGTGGTCATTTTGGTACTTAAAGGAATACTTCACCCACAAAATGACCATTTGTATATCGGTTACTCACCCCATGTTACCTTGAATTCTTGAAGATAACTTCAAGAAGAAAATGGAGAAAACTCTTGATGAATGAACAGTCTCACACTTGCGCGGACGCACTACTTGTCCGTGCGAAGTGTACTAGATACACTAGATAAATGAGACTTGGATTAGACTGCACGAGTTGTGTGAGAGTTTGTAAACGGATGTTTTGATATAGTTTTGCTGTTGTTAAAGGCGGCCTCCATTTGCTTCAATTCATCAAGACTTTTCTCCGTATTTGGATTCTTCGTTCACCGTGGAAGCATGTGAGAAAAACATTTTCGTGAAGAATTCAAGGTAACACATGGTGAGTAATTAAAACACATATATAATTTTTGTTCCTTTAACCTGGAACACGGGCCTCAATTCCACGTCTTACTTATTTGACATTAGCGAATAAACTGGATGCAGTTGTTATGCTACATGCACACTACAAAGCTGACCTTCAGTACGCTCAGGGACACGGCTGTGTTCACACTATACCGCAAATGGGGCCACATGCCTGCCTGACAACCCCCCAGTGTGGCTCAAGTGATCACATCTTAATGCATCCTCGGTGTGTTTGGATGCATTCACACCTGTATTTACAGCTGTCCACTTGTGATCACATTACCAAAGACGCGTTTTCATGCCAAGTGTAAACCGCAACGTATAGATGACGCGATCATGCTTGTGAGTTTTTTCGGGATGCAGTCCCACAAGGCACAGTGATGTCAGCGCGGCACTCCAAAGCTTCTCAAAGTTACTCCAGATGATTTAACACAGCCAAACTCCTCACATTACCACGAGTCAACAGGCTGCTGTGAGAAGAAGGGAGAATGGGCTAAGAGGGCAGAAACCGAGCCAGATAATCTATGATGGAAAACACGCTGTGGATCTCTCTCTCTCTCTCTCTCTCTCACACACACACACACACACACACACACACACACACACACACACACACACACACACACACACACACACACATACAAAACCTCAAACACATCCCAACATACTTTCTCCCAGCACATTCCTGTCTGAAGTGATTCTCAACACCTCGTGACTCCATTTAACTCTCTTCTTACTTTAATTATCTTTCCACCAGTGTTTTTAAAGGACCAGCAGAAGTCAAGGTCTTATGTTTTTAGGTGAGTTAATGTGTCTCTATGTGTATCTGTGTGTGTAATATATCCTTACAACCCTCTGTGCGTCTCTTTTATCTTGTCCAGAGTGTTTGAGGAGATGAGAGAAAACAAATCTTTGCTGTCTGTGCAGCAGTGTGTACATAATGAAGAAAGGGACAGAACAACATACCAACATCTCCATATCTATTTCCACCCCCACTGATCCCGACTCACCCACTCCTCCCAGTATGCAGGGAAGACCACCCGACCCATCCCAGTTTGACAAATGTATGTTATTTTAGCTGGTGACATGTATGTAAGGCTATATTTACAATGTTTTTGTCCATGTGCTGTTTGTTACAGTATATGTATGTACTGTATATGTACTACTCAATAAAACAGTGAACCCCTTGGACATGCTATTGCAGTGACTCAACACGTTCTCATCCCAACTCGTCACATACTGACGCTTTGTCAGACCCCTCACGGTCTCTTTTTCGGTTGAGGTAAACACATGCTTAATGTTGTGAATTAAACAAAAACACTTGTTTAGGATTAGGCAACAAAACCACTTAGTTATGTTTAGGAAAGAAACATGGTTTCCTGTCCGCCCTGTGTCTCTTTTGCTCTTTAAAGTACGTCACCACAGCACTTTCCCTGTGCGTTTCCTGATGCGGTTGAGGGGTTTACATTGTAGTTAATGAAAAGCCCGGGGCGTTTCATACCGGTGCTTAAGGCTACCTTGTACGGCAGTATCAAACGCCAACGGCTGTGACAAAGTGTCTGTATTTGATGCCCTGGGAATGAGAACGGGCTGAATTACTCTATGAATGTTTTAATAAAAATTGTATTTTATTACATATGTGGATTTCTTCACAAATTTCACACATTGCTGCACAAAGTTTTGGGATAGATACAATTTTGCGGTTAGTGTTAGATGCAAGTTTTTGTCATTATAGTATAGTTGTACAAAGACAAATCTGCTGGCTTTCAAGGAGTGGCAAAGTAGCGTTGTGATTCCAGTTGGTTTGTCCAAATTACAAAAAAATGACATCCAGACATGCAGATGTTTTCATATTTATCTGTTGAGGTTTTGATATATTGGTCTCTTAAATTTCTGAGTGGTATTTGTTTGTTTTGCTCAATGCGTTGACAAATAATAAAGTATGACAGTTTTCCTAAAATTAGATTTAAAAAATCTCAATATATTGAATTGTAACCCCTATATCATGATGCGTATCATATCGCCAGATTCTTGTCAATACACAGCCCTACTGTACAGTGTATACATACCAAAACTATGCATGGCTAAATGCCACCACCAGTGTTAAATGGTGTTTTTTGTGCACTGACCCTTTAAATGAATACTCCGCTGTATCGCTCACCACCCTTAGGCTTGAAAGGTAGCTCTGAAAAGCGTCTAACTTGCTCTTTCCCTAAAGATTGCAGCTACAGGCAGCTTTGATTCTTTATTAATTCATGAGTAGTTAGTTACCGTCCATGTTGCTGTTGGTGCCAGTCCAACAAGGTGTGTCCTTACCTGCTAGTGTTCAGCCAATGGATTTGTACCACGTCTTTGTTTGTTGTTGTTTTTTTTACTGTGTGCGTTTCTTTCCTTGGACTGAAAATGCCACATTGTATGTTTATCTACCTTATTAATAATAGTGTGCTTAGAATTCAACATATGTGTCACCATGTGTCAGATAATTTGCAGAAGTGGTTGCTAATAGCATTTCACAGGTTGTTTTCTTTTCCCAACACAATAAATTGCCATAAAATGATGTTATTGCATATTAAGATGATCTCTCTGCTTATTTTACATAAATGTTGGCATGTAGGAAACAGCTGATTTATGCAATAATAGTCAGAGTAGTATAGTCACCAGGTTAAGTAAGTTTATATTAATCTTTTTTTAATGTGTTATGCCAGAGATTCAGTATGCAGAGTGCAGAGGGTCAGAGGCGTGACTGGACATAATCAGATTTTCTGTGTTATACTGACACCTTATGGCGAGTATTGTGAGACAGAACCAGTGACAGAGGAAGAGAGAGGCGTACAGGAAGTCATACTTTACCACAGAGAGCATGAAAACTTCAGTATTTGCTGTCTTCTGAAGAAATCATACTTGGTGACTACTTGACAATATGTACTAAACATTTTAGATCAGTTTAAAATGTGTATTTAGGAGTTTCAGTGGGAATTGAGATAATTTTATTTGCATGAGTGACTTTCAGCTGAAAACAAAGGATGTCGCTGTGATGTTTGTGGTTAATAATAGGCGTGAATAGAATTCACAGAAGTGTAAAAAAAACAACCTGTCGCTTCCGCTCACGTCCTCAAATCACGTCACACCCACCGGTTAAAAAAAGATCATCTCTGAGACTGCACTAAGATAAAATACTAACTTGTATTTTTAGAAAGAGTTTTGGTTTTAGTTCTGCCTTCTTTCAATTCTGTCTCAGCTGAAAATAAAAATTAGTATCGAAAATTGAAATTAAAAAATTTGTCACAGATTAGTGCAATACATATTTGAGATAATCTTGACTTAACCTCTATTTTAGACACACTTAGAATTGTAGTTGGCTTTTCATATTCAGATTACTTTATTGTCCATTAGATTTGCATAAAATGGAAATTTGTCTTTGGCACTGGCATATAACACGCACACATACTCAAGTGTAAGGTGTGCATGTGTGGGTGGGATTGTACAAGTCAACGTTCTTCTATGTTGTTTCATTTCCCTAAACCCTACCAATCACTTTCAGCAAAATTCAGCACTTAAAAATTCATGTTGAGAACACAGAGTGTGGTTGACCAGCACATTTCCTGTTACGCAAAGAAAAGCAAACGTCAGACTAACAAGAAAACTGTTGTCCTGAGGTTAGAAATGAGATTGTCGCATACGCCCATCGTTTCTGCCGTCTATTTCCTTTATTGAACTTCAGTACACAGCAGATATATGACTCGACTCAGCAGCACAGCCTCTGCATGTGCAGGCCAATGAAAAATGTGGCTTGTCAAGGTCTTCAGTGTCATATGTAAGTTATTTTTTGGCAATTGCATTTATTTTTTGTGATTTATCAAACAAAGAATACAAAGAATATATGTGATTCCCACTGAACATTCATTGCAATTTGTTTTGACAGGTTTCACTACTGTGTGTGCAGCTCAAAATGGTAAGAAACATGTTTGTAATGTTTGGCCAGTGTGTTGGATGTTTTTATTTATATTGCCTTGACTTGAAATAGCTAGTTTTGCCTCTTTTTTAAAAAATCATTAAAAACGTCTCACATTTTCTTTGTGACCCAAAATACACAAATAATAAAATTCTTAATTTAGCTCATAGTTGTGGTTGTGAACTAAATTACCCGTTAAATGTTTTGATTGCCTGTTCTGAAACCGACCAAAACAATGTATAGGAAGTGAATCATGAGGCAAGTTAACATGAGGAACATGAAATACTTTGTTGGCATGAGAGTGCCACTTCCTACAATTGGGCACCTACTAGTGAAAGTTTGTATTTCAGTATTCTGGAGCTCCAACTTTGTTTTTACACGGTTATGATTTCTGTACTCGATTATCCATCTAATATCCCTGTTCCTGTGTCATCCAGTAGTGCGTGTGGTAGATAAAGTAACACCTGATAATATGCTGTTATATACAGTGTACTGCAATGTGTGGTACTGCTAAGAAATGTATAATGGTAATTTTTTTTTTGAGAATATGTCAGAGGTGTTTCAGCTCTGGAAATGGCTGAGACAACAGTTGTGTTGTATTAAACTGCATTTTACTGTCAAGGTGTTTTTGTTACTTTGTTCATGCCTTTTGCCACCCTCTTGTGTAGTATAACATCGGCTATTTCAATCCGTATGTCAGCTCCATTGAAATTACAACTCGAGGGGATCTATTCAAATTGCTTGTTTTATTCGACCAACAGTCCAAACCCAAAGATATATTCAATTTACTGTCATATAAGACGAAGAAAATAAATAAATCTTCACATTTGAGAAGCTGGATCCAGTGGATGTTTTTGAAAAATGACTGAAACGATTAATTGATTACCAAAATATTCGATTCATTTTCTGTCCATTGTTTTATCGATTAATCGTTGCAGCTCTAAGTTCATTATTACTGCTTTTGCTATTTAAAGCTCCACCTGAGATGCAGATAGAGCAGAAATACTGGCTGTTCTGATCTAAATTCTGTTCTGTACACCTCTCCTCTCCTCCACCAGTCACCACCGTTCCTCCAACCACTCCTCTGCCGACGACTACAGAGAGTACAACTGTCTATGGTGAGATTTTAACCTGGAAAGACATTACTTCCTGAAATCAAGTCAGTATTTCAAAAAGCATAGGTGATAGCTTTTGCAAGCAGACAAGTCACCCATAATCAATATGTACATCATGGTTTGCATTGACTTTGGATAGTAAAACCTACAAACGGATGCATGAGAGAGCAGAGTTAAAAGAATTACGTCTAAATGATATATCTTTGGCAGTAAAGCTTTCAAACTGTGACTCAGCAAATGTCGCCTGTGAAACCACTATGGGCGTTGTCAAAAAGTTCTAACACTTATCCGCCTCGTCGAAGAAGTCTGTTAAAATTAGCAGAATGAAACTGAACGGTTGAACTGCTGGAATAATATGTTATTCAAATATTAACTCCAGTTCACTTCTATTTATAAGCATGTGTTCTGAAATAATTTGAACTGCAGTCTGTAATGTTATGTATTTTGAAATAACTAGTTTCTAAGAGATGGCATCAATTGTATTTATTTAGATTTTGGGGTCTCACGTGGTTAATTCTTAACTGGTGGGCTGGGCGATATGGAGAAAATCAAATATCACTATTTTTGACCAAATACCTCGATATCGCAACAATATTGTATGGTTGACTATTGGTGCTTTTACAGAATAATATGCCATTTTTGATAAATAATCATCTGTAATGTGGATATAATGACAAAGTGGGTAAAGGCAAATAATAGATTAGCTAGAACAGTCTGGTTAGTTCAGAAAATTACATCAATTTACTGTAATGCAGCCTTTAAAACCAGGAAAAGACAACACTCATGCCATATTATGATATTATGATATCCAAAATCAAAGACGATATCTAGTCTCAAATCACAATATTGATATAATATTGATATATTGCCCGACCCCAGCCCACGATGACCTAAAGAACAACGAATTTCACATTAAGGCTCCTAATTAAACTGACCTAAATATGCATTGCTATTTCAGCAATATGTTATTTTTAATTGAATTGATCGTAATCTAAATATTTTTGATACACTTGCAGTGCCTCCTGTACCATCTCTGCAGCGACTGTCAGCCTGGTTGGATGTGTTCCCTTCTGAGAAAGTGAAGTTAAGTTGTAGTGTCACTGGCAGCTCCGACTGGACCTTCACCTGGTACAGAGATGAACAAAAACTACCAGATCCAGATCCAAATGTGTCTTTGTCTGCAGAGGGCTCAGAAATTACAATCACTGCAGCAACACAAACATATACTGGAAGTTATTCCTGTAAAGGTCTTCACAAAACAAAGGGCGTTACCACTCTAGCTAGTAGTTCAGTCAAACTCACAGTTTATGGTAAGTTTCGTTATGTTCCATCACCCTTATTTCTGCTGAATGTCGACACCGTATGTAATATAAAATAACTGAAACGGTACCTTTTTTTTTCTCCCCTCTGATTAGCAAGCAAACCCAAACCCACTTTGACCCGCAGTTCAAACTTTGACAAGATGTACCCCGGAGAGTCCGTCACCTTCACATGCAAGGTCGATGTGTCCTCTGGATGGGTTTATCTATGGTACCAGGGAAATCAAATTAAAGCATCTAGTGGTAATACTTACACCGTAGCGTCTCTAGGCCATCCTGACAGTGGACAGTACCACTGCCAAGCCAAGAGAGGCAAAGATCCATTCTACACAGATGAGAGTGACGCAACAACTCTGCAGGTGTCTGGTAAGTTTACCTGTGAACTGTGTCATCACTTTGCCACCAATTAGGTTAAACCACTTCATTCATATCTACATACATGAACTTTTATGCACACATCTATCGTACTTTCATCTGTGAAATTGTAAGTTTAAATGGCTAATGATGCACTAAACATTCCTGTGTTCCTGTCTCCTTTTCTTTTCTGATGCAGTGAGTCATTTTAATTGGGTTTTTATCTTAAATTTCGTCGAAGATTTTTAAGATATCTTTGCATATTTTCAGACCCACCTAAACCATCTCTGAAGCTGCTGAGTCCTTGGTCGGATGTGTTCGAAAATGAGACGGTGGAGTTTAGCTGCGAATTAAACAGCGATGAATGGATCTTCACCTGGTACAGAAATCAAGAGAAGCTCAAGGAGGACATGACCTGGGATGCAGTGGACTCATTTCTCAACATCACCTTGGACACTCAAACCCTTCAAGTAGGCTTTGCCTGCGAAGCTTACCACGAATCCAGGAAATTCAGCTCTGGAATCAGCAACACAGTTGATGTCACGGTTTATGGTGAGCTTTCATGCCTCTCTGTAGCTTTACATTAACACGTGGGAGTGGTATTGATCTTCTCAGCTCTTACTGAGAAAGTGAAATCAGCATATTTCTCAAAATGTCACAAACAATTGTTTCTTTTTAATGTTAATATTCAACTTCGTCAGCATACGACTTAATTTTGGGGGTCAAATGTTGATGTATATGGCTGCTTTACAGGTTTTGTGTAGCAATGATGTGATGTGAACTGCCTTTTTCTGTTTTAGAAAACACACCAAAACCAACAGTGAGCAAGGTTCCTGGTTTTAAACCGATGTATGTTGGAGAAACCGTGAATTTCAATTGCAAAGTTGATGTGTCCTCTGGCTGGGAGTATCAGTGGCACAAAGATGGAATTGAGCTCTCTACTACCAGCGAATCCAACAGCATCCGTCTTGCTCTTTCTGATCGGGGGAAATACTGGTGCAAGGCCACCAGAGGTGACATAGTATCAACAGTCTTCAGTGAGGAAATACCACAAGATGTTCTTGGTAAGTAAAACCAGCAAAGTAATATTATTTAAATTATTGTGTTTAATACAATGTGAAATGAAATGCTTAAAAAGCCTCCAGGCTGCTCTTGAATTCAGCGGAAGTGCATCTTGCTTCCGTTATTTTATGCACCTTGTGTTGAAACAGGATGTTGTGGTGTAGCTTGATGCAGGGAGGAATGGCTCAAAAGTGTGTATATGTACATACAGTACAATACACTAGCAGTGGACTATCACTTAAGGAGAGGAAAGGATGATTTGTGTAAGGGGAGGGTAGTTGACTAACAAAGTGAAAAATGTCAGAATTACTTGTTTTAACAGTTAACACATGCCACCGTTGCATTTTAAACTTGGTCTCAATGTTTTCGAGGACAAAAACTAACCTTTTGTTTATGAGCTCAGTCCACAGATTTATAATTTAAGGCATTTTTGCTTTGCAACTGTTAAGATAAGATAAGATATTCCTTTATTAGTTCTGCAGTGGGGAAATTTGCAGTGTACAGCAGCAAAGGGGATAGTGCAAAAAACAAGATGCATCAGCTAACACAGTGAAAAAAAAGAGCTAACAAAGTGTAACAAAATATGAACCATTTAAATAGAAGGAAGTATAAAAATAGGAACATTATATACAGCATTGACAATAAACAGACTATTAACAAAATTGCACAAGTGGAAAATGATATTGCACTTTTTTTATGCGTTTCTTTTATACGTTTCTTATCTAAACCATGTGAGTCCTGGAATATTGTGGTTTGAGTCGATATCATCAACATCATTGTACCTTGGATGCTTAGGTTGACTGGCCTGTTAGGCATTTGTAATGAAACAAATTCAATGAGGATCTTTTTAAAAATATATATTTAGTATTTAAGTAGTCCTGACACCGTATAACTCAAAACTTTACTTTGTCCTCTTTTATGTGAACTTGATTGTTTTTCAGTTTTGTTGTGCATTATATAAGCAGATGCAACATGTTTTTAAGCTTTTGCTTGTACATTTCTTATGCTTTATACTGTACAATGAACAATATTATCAAGTTAACTCTAAGGTTATGAAAAGTGGCTGATGTGTGTCTCTCTCTCTTTCTCTCTTTAGAAATTCCCGGTCCATCTTTGGAGCTGATCACACCGTGGTTGGATGTGTTCCCCACTGAGAGTGTGAAGTTGAGATGTGGTTTGGGCAATAGCTCTGACTGGACTTACACGTGGTACAAACAATTACAGGAGGTCCAAGCTGATAATGTTGTGTCTTTTGACTCGAATAGAGCTACTCTTTCCATCAGCTCTGCTGCAGTTGTTCATGGAGGACAATATAACTGCATGGGACACTTGACCGACAGGTCTGTCAGGAGCAACTCTAGTTCTGGACTTACTCTCGAAGTATATGGTGAGTTTTCTTTTTTTAAATTTACATAAAAATACTTATTTTGGGGGGGGATTTATAATAATCGTTTTCTTCATTTTAGGTACAATTAACCATTACAGTTCATTACAGTTACATACTGATGGCAATGGCGTGTTTTCTTACCCTCAGATAAGAAACCCAGAGTCTTACTAACACAGGATCCAGAGTACGAGGTGATGTTCTCTGGAGAGTCCGTCGCCTTTAGCTTTCACATTAATGTCTCTAGTGGGTGGGAGTACCTGTGGTACAAAAACGGCAATCCACTTCCCGCATCTGGAAACGAGTATCCCATCAGCCCTGTTGGAACAACAAATACGGGATCATATACATGCCGAGCAAAAAGAGACAGCCTTGATCAAGCCTTCCTCACTGACTCCAGTCAGGCTAAACACCTTGAAGTTAAAGGTAAGCTAAATGCTGGCGTTAAAAGAGTTTTCCAGTTGTGTTTCTGCAGTGCATCTCTGGTCACTTATGATCCTATTATCTGGCCGGTCTGATGTTTTATGAACTGTTTAATCATAACTGTTGATATTTCTTCTTTGTGTATTCAGAGAACAAGCCTAGGCCCTCGATGACTCAGCAGCCAGGTGTTAACAAGGTGTACACTGGAGAGTCTGTGTCCTTCGGATGTAAAGTTGAACTCTCGTCTGGTTGGGGGTATCACTGGTACAAAGATGGAACAGAAGTCCTGAACAATAACAGCAGTTTTAACATCCATAATGCCAGTTTATCAAACAGTGGGACTTATACGTGTATGGCCACAAGAGACAGAACCATGTACAATACAGAGCACAGTTATGGACGGATCTTGGGCGTATTGGGTGAGTCAAAGAAAATAACTTTATGTTGATGTTTATTAGAGTAGTAATGCTGGCTTAACCTGGTTTTGTAAATTCCATGCTATAAAATGTTACGGTGAAAATCAATTAGAAAGAGGATATATCTAAGGATATTAGAAAGGGGCTAATGTGTCTGTTTCTCTCCAGAAATTCCCGTTCCAATTCTGGAGCTGATCACACCGTGGTCAGATGTGTTCCCAACTGAGAGCGTGAAGTTGAGCTGTAGGATGGACGGCACCTCTGACTGGACATATACATGGTTCAAAGACGGAGTGCAGGTCCAGACAGATAATACTGTATCTTTTGAGTCGGATGCAGCTACTCTCTCCATCAGTTCTGCTTCAGCCTCACACCGTGGACAATATACCTGCAAAGGAATACTCAAGAGCCGGTCTGTCAAAAGCGACTTCAGTGTTGGACAAACACTTCACGTTTATGGTGAGAATTTTTTCATCTTATTTTACACACTTCTTTAACAGAATGAAATTTTCAATTAATTGTTATTTTGACTTTTTTATGACACACTATACTATGTTCTTTTTCTATACAAAGACTTTTTAAAACATTTTCGACATACTATATTATGACTTTTTTTTCAACATACAATAATACGTATAATACGACTTTTTTTCGACATACTATACTATGACTTTTTTTAAAAATAAAATTTCAAAAAGTCATAGAGCAAGTTTAAAAAAAATGTAAAAGTCATATTATAGTATGTCGAAAAAAATGTAAAAAGTCATAGTATAGTATGTCGAATAAAGTAAGAAAGTCATAGTATAGTTTGTAAAAAAAAGTCATACTATGGTATGTTAAAAAATTTTTTATAAAGTTATAGTATGTCGAAAAAAAAGTCATAGTATAGTTTGTCGAAAACTTTTTAATAAAAACAGTAATAGTATAGTATGTCGAAAAAGTTAATGAACAAAAGTCACAGTAAAGCATGTCGAAAGATGTCATGAAAAGAGTCACAGTATAGTATGTCGAAAAATGTCATGAAAAAAGAGTCACAGTATAGTATGTCGAAAAATGTCATGAAAAAAGAGTCATAGTATAGTATGTCGAAAAATGTCATGGAAAAAAAAGCCACAGTATAGTATGTCGAAAGATTTCATGAAAAGGAGTCATAGTATAGTATGTTGAAAAAAAGTATGCTATGACTTTTTTTCGTGAAATTTTTCAACAAACTATAATATGACTTTTTTTCATGAAATTTTTCGACATGCTATACTATGAGTTTTTTTCGGTGAAATTTTTCGACATACTAAATGTCGGAAAAAGTCACACTATAGTATGTCGAAAAATTTCATGAAAAAAGACTCATAGTATGGCATGTTGAAAACATTTCACAAGAGTCACAATATAGCTTGTCGAAAAAAAACGCTTAAAAAAAGCATCAAGTTAAATGTCCGCTTCTTCTTACTCTAGGTTGTGCAGTGTGATATACATTAAAATTCTGTCATACTAATAGCAATGTTATTATCATCTCCCCATAGATACAAAACCCACAGTCACACTGATACAGAATCCCATACACAATATGATGCATACTGAAGATCCAGTCACTTTTAGCTGTCACATCAATGTCTCTTCTGGATGGGAGTACCAGTGGTACAAAGATAACAGTCTCCTCGACGGATCTGGAAACAATCACACCATCAAATCAGTTGTGATAACAAACACTGGATCATATCAGTGCCAAGCAAAAAGAGGAACCGACACAGTCTTCTTCTCAGACAAGAACCAGGGTGTGAGTCTCCACGTTGTGGGTACGTTTTTGTTGACTTACCTCTTAACATTTTTCTGTACGTGTTGAAAGTGTTCATCACAGTTTTAATTGGGTTTCTGCAGACCGCCCACAGGCTGAGATAATCCTGTTAACTGGCTGGTCCGAGGTCTTCTCCACTGACAGCTTGGTGCTCAGATGTGGGGTGCAGGGAAGTCTGGACAGCTGGAACTACACATGGTAATGTACATCAAAAATACCAGTTAACACTAGATTCAAGTTTTCTAAATGCATTAATGTGTGTACTGTGGATTCTTACCTTCTAACAGGTTCAAAGATTGGACACCAATCGATCATCTTCAGTCTGAGAAACATTCAGTCACACCCCAGAATGACCCTAATCAAAGCCCGTACACCTGCAAGGGCATTCGCAACGGTAGACCATCTTATTCAAGAAAAAGCGATTCTTTCCAGACCAAGAACCTTCGTGAGTATAACTGAGGTCTGGAAGTTATGAGTTTTTACCCTGCAAATATTCTGTCTCACTTTCATTCCCTGTTTTTATTTTTAGTTTTGAAGAGGAGGGTGCTTCTTTCCATCTCTGGCTGTATCTTCTTTGGCATCATCGCCGTCTTCCTTGGATGCATTGTCCTCAGAGTCATTCGCAAACCAGGTTTTTCTTTAGTTTTTTGGACTTTTTGAGTACATGGATTCTAAAACTCTGCATTGTTAAATATTATCACTTGTAGTAACAGAATGGAGCTTTAAAGCGAGTTTTTTTAGCTCATTGTTTATCTGTCCGGCCTGCAACTTTAATGATTTGGTTCGCTCTCACCGCTCCCATAGCGTCATTTTCGGTCGCAGCAGAAAAGCTCTAAAAACCCACAGTGCTCTACCTGCTCAGCAGCAAATGTCAGACTGACACAGTTAGCGACTAACTGGTGAACAAAGTGGAGCATTTAGTAGCTAGATATTTCCCTCAGTGGAAACTTAAAACAGAGAGACTTAAAAAAAGAAAGGTGATAGAATAAAAAGGTGTTATTGCAGGTTTAAATGTGACATTCTGACTGCTTCATTATATATTTAATCTTAAATTAACATACAAAAGCCACAATGAGGTGACCTTTTTTTTTTTTTTTTTTTTAACACAGCTGATGGTGAAGACAGGCCAGAAGAGGCGGAGCTATTTCTCACCATGGCTCAGCTAAAGGAGCGTGATGGTACGTTGACACCACCTTGCATGGTTTGTGGTTTTGGTTGCCATTTCCACGGAAACAGACCCACCAGTGATTCATTTCTGAGATATGTTAGAAATTACCATTTGTGAAACTACTTACTGACATTTTCGAGTCTGACTTTCAAAGTTTGCCTTTAGCCGTTGGCGCTCTCATGTTTAAGTTCCTTCCTCCCTCCTGCAGATGCACCCTGTCCACTAATTCAGTATATCACTGATGCAGAACTGAATGTTCCACCTAAAGGTAAAGAACCCACAGACGAGTAAAGCAGATGATACAAAAGCTGTATTATTATGCAAGTGTTTTGAAAGTTCCCTAGGTTTATCCTTCACTGATATATTTGCTTGGTTGCTTTTTTTTTTTTTTTTAAACAATCTGACCTGCAGAAGCCGACGAGAATGGCACGATTTGCAGTGAAACAACACCATTACCAATAACCACGCAGGAGGACCACGGTAATAAAGTTTACTTAAAAATGCATTTTCTCTGTGATGACGCTGTGTCAATTCCTTTATAACTGAGACACAATGTATTTCTAATCCATGTTTCCACATCTCTCCCTTCATGTCTTTCTAGCCGTGACGAGTGAGAGCAACGATGCAACAGAAAACAACGGTGGGCTGGTTTCCTTTAAATAATGAGTCACTGAAGCTCTATTTGCATCAGTTCAGTAGATACTTATAGACTTGCTACAGCCCGGTGAGGCTTTAATGGACATTTGGATGTATTAAAACTGGAGAGAGAATCTCGCTATAGTGTTTTGCATACCACTAGCGGGGCATCAAATTCAAAGGTTTAACTTCTTTGCAGTGTTGGATAAAAGTTGAGTAAATTCATAAACATTCGTCCTCTGGGGTCTGTAAATGTTTGTACCAAATTTAATGGGAATTAAAATAGTTTAGACGAGATATGGAGCAACAGACTGGCTGACATTGCCATATAAATGTGTACATATTTGTTCTGCACTGAACATTACTTGGTAGCACAATACTGTTAGAATTGTACATAGCATTTTATTTGAACATCATTGTATTGATGAACTGTTAAAGGCACTGTTAAAATACGAAACATTATTTATGTAATAATCAATCATATACATTGTTAGCTTTTTTCCTTAGCAGTTATTATATGCACTGTACATATATTTGTTGATCTACAGGAGAATTATCAATGTATATAAGTTACGATGTGTACGCACAAAAAACATGAGTACGCCTTTTCCCCACACATAATTTCAACTTCAATGATTGTTATTATTTTGCATCAACACCAAGGTTCTAATAATTTTGAATTTTCAATTAGTCATAATTTTATTTTATTTGTAAGTTTTTCAACCTCATTTTAGTTTAGTTTGTTTTCAGAGTGTGTTTGCTAGTTTAAGTTGAGGCGAAACTCACCCAGTCCTACAATGACAGATTTATAAAACAGAATCAAGGAGAGAATGCATATTTCTGTTTTTGCGTGTACACAGTTTTAGTTGTGAATTTGATGCATCTGGCCCAAGATGTGAGTGAATGTAAGTTAGTCTTCTCCAAAGCTTATTCAATATTAAATGTTTCAACAATGAACATTATTGCTTTCTTCTTCTAAATGATTATATTTGTATACATTAGGTGCCACAGAAATACCATTCAAGCATTTTGTGTCTCTATGAAATTATCAAAATAAAAAATACAAAAGGTTACCATGAGTGTTCATTCAAACTAATACTAATATGCACCATCAGATGTGACTGCAAGAAACACACGTTCGACCGATGGGGATTTAACAAGTATGTCGATTTGTGGTTCAGTCAGTGGGGAGATGTTGTCCATCGTGTGCATCTGTAACAAAAAGACACAAGGGAAAGACGGTTATTATCCAGACAAACTTTAAAATCCAATTTATTTACCCAAAAGAAGCATATAGAACATACAGAATACTGACTCACATCTACTTGAGGATATCAGCCAGTCTCTCCACATAGTACTCGTAGTTATCCTGACAATCCTCCCAGGGTGCAAAGCTCTCGTCCTCCTTCTCCACATACGTTTCCCAAATATGTACGAAGTCAGACGGCTTCATCATCCGCAGTTTGCAGCCGGCGCCTGCCAGAGCCCGGAGCCCTTCTACTATCTCCGGCTCCTCCCACTCAAAGAGACGGGAGCAGAACATGCAGAGACGGACCTTCTTGCGCTGCTGGAGGATGGTGGCCAACTTGGTTAAACAAGCCACACAGGGACTGGATGATACGTACCATGTGACTTCATACTCATGGGAAGGGTTAGGGAGCACCTGGAAAGGAAAGAGTGGGGATTAAAGCAGGAGTAGGCGAGATTGGAACAAATATGATTTTTAAAAAAGCTATTTTTATAAAACAGTCACTATATCCGGCCAGTAGTGGATGAGACAGGTAATCTGAAAGAAATCATGTGCCTCTGTGTCCTCCAGTGGTCCTAATGGCATCTGCAAGATTTCAAAATCCGGAAGAAAACAACCAATCAGAGCTAAGCTGCAGCCTGCTGTCTATGAGCAGCTGTCAATCACTCGCAAACTCCGATCAGACGGTCAAACGAGGCAGCGCTGATCAAATACGAATCAATGCTCTGTTACTGTAATGCCTATTTCTCACCTCAAATGTTTTCAGAAACATCTTGTAGTGTACTGTTTAGCTGTAAAATGAGAAAGTTTGTGACCTGGCGGCAATGTTGAGATACAAACTTTCTAATTTTACAGCTAAACATTATACTACAAGATGTTTCTGAAAACATTTGAGGTGAGAAATAGGCATTACAGTAACAGAGTATTGATTCAAATTTGATCAGCGCTGCCTAGTTTGACCGTTTGATCGGAGTTTGCGAGTGATTGACAGCTGGCTTTGTTGGAATGAACAGCCAATAGGAACGCTCTCTCTGAAATGACCTGGGATTGGCCAAAGTCTCCCGTCAGCATTATCGTTTTACATATAACATTATCACAAGATAAATTGTTTGCAAACTAATGGAAACCAGACCTTCCATGGGGTTCACACACTATATGTGTTACATGACATTACAGTAAGAAAAGGCTGAGTGTGAGCGTTCATTACCTGTTGAAAGAAGGCCTCTTCGGCATGAGCTGTGGCATGTTCATCCTCCATATAACCTTTCAGGGGCTCTGTGGTGCCTCCTGGTGTATCCACTCTGAAACACAGCAGGGTCTTGTTCCTCCCCGATGAGTACTCCACGTTCCTGAACTGGAACTTGAAGTAGAACGGGCTCATCTGTTCCCTGGCGGAGATTGAAAGGGGAGAGTTTCCATAATTCTGTTTTCTTTTCAGTGAATACCAAAAGCAAATGTACAGCACCAACTGTCATCATCGGGGCTTTTTTTAGTGCATGAAGGTTAAATTAGCAAGAGAGAGTAAAAAAACAAAACACATTCAGCATGATGTATCTGTCAGCGGTGCTTTCAAAGTTATCTGTCACCTTTAATTGTGGTGCGTGACAGTGTAACTGGCATCCACTTCCTCGCCTAACAGAGAGCATGAGTCACTCATTTTGTGATGGATTTGTCAGCCATCCAAGACACAAAAAAAGAGCGATGATAGCGAGTCTTTGAAATAGACTACGGTGACACAGTGAATAGAATATTAATAAGGCTACCGCTGAGCAAACTGATGTTTCTATAAATATTTTTCATCATCCTATGATCTGTAGATGTGCCAGGCCCCTTCGTGACTCAGCTGTGCAAAACAACATACCCGTCCTGTCTCTCTTTATTAATCCATTGTTATACTGCATATGAATAGCCAGATGGATTTTACAAATAGATCTTATATCAAACAGCTAATACTCAAAGGGCAGAGACTGGGGAACAGATGCTAGGCGGCGTGATATAGCAGGGGGGCCCAGCATCTGTGTCGGCTCTGTGACTCATCCCTATTCTTACCGCTGGGTAAATAAGGATGGCAGGTGCGAGTGATTACTATCCTTCCTCACCAAAATCAACTATGGAACAAGCATTGTGAACAATATAACTTACAGAGACACATGAAAAACTACTTCATATACAAAAGAAACCAACAAATGACACAGAAAGTTGTGTCAAAGAGACAGTTGTATAAGTATGAGTATGTATTAATCACTCACCCAGTGACAATCTCAAACGGTGGCAGTTCTATGGGCTGAAACTCTCCATTTTCTTCACTGTTTGTTGCCTCTGCTCCCGTTGCGCCTCCACTCTCCCCATTCGTCTTCTCCTCATCCGTCTTGGGCTGCTCTGGGGTCTTCTCGGGGGTTTTCTCGGGGGTCTTCTCGGGGGTCTTCTGGGGGGTCTTCTGGGGGGTCTTCTCGGGGGTCTTCTCGGGGGTCTTCTCCGGCTTTTTCACAACTTTGTCCGGCTTTTTCACACTCTTCTCCTTCCCTTTGTCCTTCTCATCGTTCGTTTTGTTTTCTACCTTCTTCTCCTTCTTCTTAACACTGACCCGGTTGTTTCTGTCGGCCATGATTTTGAGCAAGTGGGTGAGAGTGTTAGATAAAAGAGAGGGAGGGAGAGCCAAAGAGAGGGAGAGCGAGAGAGAGAGATAGCTCAGGGTAAGTAGAGTGATAACCCTAGAGCATTTACAGAAATAGATCCCATTGTGTGCCGTGTTCGGAGTCACAACATGTGCATGTCTGGCCGGGGCGAGGGATAGGTTAACACACTCCGCCTCTTTCCATGCTCTGGCTGCTAAAAGGCCAACACAAGAGTGAGAGCCCATGTGTTGCGTAATGAACTAAAGGGCAAGACTGCACATAATATCTTACACACTTAATACAGCTGGCAAATTAAGAAAGGAAACCATATTCTGTGCATAAATGCACAACCTCAAACAAAACGAGTGGCAGCACATTAATCCATCAGGCTTAAACTGTCAACAGGCCAGCAACAGGCAGGTTATTAATAACGATGCCTGGCGGTGTGTGTGTCTGTGTGTATGGGGTAACCAGGGGTCTCTTGATACCGAACACCACTTTTGTTTGTGCCAACTCCAACGTCCCGCAGCTCGTTGGCGAAACACAAAGGCCAGCGAGAGGGCACCCCAAATAGGGGAGGAACGGGTTGCGGTACAAACAACTATGCACACTAACACCAATGTGGGTTTGTCTCTGTTCACATGCACACTAAGGCCTCACTTGCACTCTTGTTCATAGCACAATCAATCTATGAAATCACCCTGCATCAATATGGCCCTCTGCTGGGGCCATTGCGTGTGGGAGGGGGAAAATTGGTTTTGTGAGTGTGTGTGTTTTTTTTTGCGTCCATGTGTAGACAGAAAATGGCTTTCTGCACTGCAGATGTAATAACTTGAGGCATGAGGGAGAGGGGTGGGCGGGAGCGGGGCAGTTCAATTACAATTTCCTTTCCTCCCTCAGTCTCACTCTCTGCCAAGTAATTCATTTCAGAGGCAATTACCAATAAGACCGCAGCCCAGTCTGCTCGACTAACTCGAATGGATGAGCTGTCACAGCCGGGGGCGAGGGAGGTAGGGAGAGAGGGAGAGAGGGAGAGAGGGAGAGAGGGAGAGAGGGAGAGAGAGAGAGAGACACTTCAAGCTGCTCCACATACACTCACAAACAAGAACACACCCATGGGGATGATCAGAAAAAACACTTTTCAGAGCCAAACACGCCGACACATCCACACGGATATCTAGCAACACATCTAAATCCACAGAGAGGTCCTGCGGTGATAATCATTAAGATCACAGCAGTCTTTGATAATTATGATCTATGGAGGGGGATCTCATTGTATCTAACACAGATTAACACACTTTCTCTGAAGCGGTTTTCAACTACAACAAAAACAGTGACGCTGGGATGAAGCCATTTTGCAGTGAAAAAGAGATGTAATCCTTGTGACGGTCATTATAATCACCATCTATTGCAATTCCTTCGCAGTCAGTCATCAGATTGATTGATGCCTTCTGATGTAGCATTAAAGAGCAGTAGCTGCATTTCCTTTCCTGCCATTTATTTCTAAGCACTTTAATAATAAGGTTGTTTTTTTTAAAGCTTAGCTGGCTTTGAGAAAAGTAGGATGTGACTGCTGACTGCCTGCTGACTCAAATTTAACTGTAATGGAATTACATGCAATTACCCGGCCTGGCTCCCCACTGGCCCAGCCAAGAGTAACAGAGTCCCTGAGTTAAGGCAAACACATACACACTGCGACGTTCACAGTTTCCCCTTCGAAGCGAAATATTTCAGCGAGGTCAGACAAAGCAAAAGCCAATGTTGTGCCACATCTTCCACACATCTTCTGCTAGTTTTCAGGAGCAGAAGCAGGGTACAAACCAATATTAATTCGTAAAAGTTCTAAAGTAGAATTGGACAATGATTGAAAAAGCAAAAAAAAAAGTGCTGATAACGAAAATGTAATTGACCTCCACTCTGACTCTGAGTTATAAAGGACTGGCAGAGAAAAATGTAAATGACTTAGAGTCCAAATATTAGATATATTAAACAGATTTCAGCTTTTCCCCATTGGCAAAAAAAAAAAAGGTGTGGCGCATGCATGCATGCATGAGTGCACTCACATCTGCAAACTGCACGCACCTCTGCGTTAGGAAGTTAAACTTGTTTATTATGATGTCCCAGTGATGAGGCATACATACAGAGAGAGAACAGTGGATTATGCAACCTCTAGGGTTATTGTATATCAGTGAAAGTAAATCAAATGCTACAGTATGCAGTAATGGACAATTTGGTTAGTGTTGGTATGTCAGTGCACAAGCTGTGTTTGGGGGTTGGGAGGATAGAGAGTGGGGGCTTTGTGGTCTTGCGGTTGTCTGAAGACCCTGGACCTGGCAAAATAATGTCAAAGTAAATGCTTTAGTATTGATCTGCTGCTAGTTCCCTCGGTCCATAGCTGTGGTATGATAGTCCGTATGCAGGCTACATGGTAAACAGACAGCAATCCACACCTACTGCAGTCTGGAAACGGAGCCTCTGTAATTCATTCCATCTTACGTCAAAATGATGTGTAGTATGAGGACTATGTTATGTTGCTAGCTCAGTTTCCTCAGAGAGAAAGAGAGGTTAGGAACCAAGAAGTAACTTTACTGCAGGTATAAAGCCTTCAGTTGCTATTTAGGTAAAAGAAATGCATGAATCCTAGCTTTAAGTCCATAATAATATGTAGTTTGCTTTGAGGTAGATGAGCGTCTCCAGGTTCTTTGGTAAGACGCGGCCTCTCTCTGGCCGCAGACCGCGCCCAGCAGCGGTGAAAATGCTCTCCACTACGGTGCCGCAAGCAGGTATGGTAAACGCCCTCTTGGCCACTTGGGCAAGCAGAGGAAAGTCAATCGCTTTACGCCGCCAGTAGTGCAAAGCCTCCTCGTCCGTGGGTTCCTCTCGTAGGTAGACGGCCAACTCCTGCTCCAGGCTCTTGGCCTGCGTCGTGGGTCTCTGCTTGATGAAAGAGAACAGCTTACAGGGCCGGGAAAGCGAGGAGACCGGTGATGGAGCTGGGGCGGGAGGGGTCTGGGAATGAGGATGTAGGTCTGTGTTGGAGTCTATGGGGCTGGAGGCTGTGGAGGAATGTTTGGACAACTCCTCTATGAGAACTTGTCTGTGCCAGTCAGGGTTGCTGCTCCAAGTGAGCTTGAACTGGGGGTCCAGGGTGGTGGCAGTGATGTAGAGAGGGTCCTCCAGGACCGGGGCCAGACGACGCTCTACGGCTTGGCTGAGGCCCGCCAGGAGAGAGGGGCAGTGGGGGGTCGACGTCTCGGAGAGATGCTTACGAAGGCCCAGCACGCACGGCAAAGCCAGGCTGATGGACACGTGTCTGTCTGTCTGCAGGTCTGCCTGTCTGTCCCCTTGCACCATGTCCCAGGCCTCGGTGAAGGGCTCCAAAGTGTCAGTGAGTTCCCTCAGCAGGGCTCTCTCTGAACCACCCAGCGCCAGCTCCCCCGGACCACTTACCTCCTCCAGGAATTCCACTGAGTCCAGCAGCCGCCGCAGCACCTGCAAAAAATGAACAAAACAAATAAACTATATTATTTAAAATTAGGGAAACACACTCAGAAAAGGCTAGCATTTCTCAACAGCTTCATAATCAAGCTATGAAATTAATGCTATTATGGACACACACTGCATACTGGTAACACTTTATAATAACCTCCCTATTTAGCATTTATAAGCAGTATAAACAACTAAAAAAGTTGCTTATAACACACTATGATATAGTAGCGAGCATATATTGGGACGTTTTAAGTGTTTATTAATGCATTTGTCACTATAACTCTTTATGTGAAATCTCTTTAACTGCTGCAACTTATCATAAAAAATATGTAATCATAAAATTGTTGACATGCATTAATAAACAATTATAATGTCATTACAAACACATTATGGTGTGTTATAAATAGATTCCAAACATCAACCAAATAAACTAATTTTGCAGTGAAATATTTCTACCAGACAATAACATATAAAACATATACAACCATCCAGTTCTTAACCATCATTTCTTAAACTTGCACATTGAATTTGCACATCGGTATACTACCTCATTTAATTTGTATTTATAACAAAAACTGCAACAAATTTGCACACTTTGCTAATATATATAATATGTTATTCTATGTTTATACTTTATATTTTTATGTTAGTTGTAGTAGTATAGTATATTTATAGTTTATTCTAATATATTCTTTATATTGTGTATTCTATAGATATGTATCTATGGTGTTGATATGTATATTTACTGTGCTATTAAAGTAATTTAACATGGTTGTGCTTTCTTCTACCTTGCGTCGGGGTTTCTCAACTTTAAGAGGCCTTAGTTCCTCTACTGTAGGAGGAGTTAAAGTAAATACTATACATACCTTAAGCTGAGCAGCCCAGTCTCTTGCTGCAGGAGGGGTATTTCCTGGCGCCCCCAGGCTCAACCCAGGACCATCAAACACCTGGCTGAGTTTCTCCGGTGGGACAGCAGAGGTAATGTAGTTGTAAAAACAGGCAGCCTTGGCCAATGTGGAGGTGACCTGTGGACAGGAGCGTAACCCCTCTCTGACGCACTGTTCAAGAGAGCGGGAGAAACAGTCCACTCGACAAACACCGAGACCCTGCTCCCATGAGTCCTCCCACTCTCCTTCCTCACCATGGCCATTCTTGATCCTTTCCTCCACATTGTTACCATTGCCCACTTCTTCTTCTTCGTCATGCCCGTTAGCAAAAGGAGGTGAAACCAGGAAACCGGGAAGACAACACGGCTTTACTGTTGTTGTTGTTGCAGCTGCTAGGAAAGGGTCCGCAACTACACGAAACGCTCTCCCGGACACGCCGTGAGAGTGACATACTTCATCAAAATCTGAAAGCACGCGATTCCCAGAACTGCCTCCAGTCAGGGGAAGGCACGCCAGGAGAGCTGAACGCATCTGCCAATCAGATGTCAGAAAATGACAGGTGACACCGAGGTACCTACAGAGAAAGAGAGAGAGAGAGAGAGAAGTGTACTCATCAGTGAGGGAATCAAACCAAGAGGGAATCATGTTGTTTTTGGTTGATTTTACCTCCTTACCCTGAAGTGGCTCCAGTTAAGCCCCTCCAGAGATCCAGGCTGAGACTGAGGACCTGCGCTGATGCCAGGGCCTGGCGGGTCGCTAGCTGGGCCTGGTAGGCGTAGGCTGGGAGCAGCTGGCTCTGGATGTAGTGCTGGGGCTCAGGGGTGTAACGTGGCTCCAGGAGCTGAAGCAGCTCTCTGAAGCCTTGATTTTCCACTATGGACACCGGCTGCAGATCACGCACTATCATCTTAGCTATGGCCTCGGAGATCAGAACCTGTGGTGACAAAAGAAAAATCATAAATTATAGCAAATTATTTCACTGCAATGCCACAATAAATAATGCAACACTAAATAGTAGCTTGGTTATATGCATCTCAAGCGATGATGGATTATAACTAGGGATGTCAAAATTAACGCGATAACACAAATTTGTTTTAACGCCACTAATTTCTTTAACAATATCGATATTTCGGAAGTTGTAGTGGGCTCAGTTTTAAAGCTGGAGTGAATATACTGGCATCATATAAAACTAGAAAACTAGAATCCATTGGTACCAACCATGTCATACTAACTTGTCGCTAAGGAGGCTAAATAACGCTCCAAACTTACGCTAAATTTTAGCGAGGTAAAACTGGCATGGCAATTTTCAAAGGGGTCCCTTGGCCTCTGACCTCAAGATATGTGAATGTAAATGGGTTCTATGGGTACCCACGAGTCTCCCCTTTACAGACATACCCACTTTATGATAATCACATGCACTTTGGGGCAAGTCATAGTCAAGTCAGCACACTGACAGCTGCTGGGCTTGAGTTTGCCATGTTATGATTTGAGCATATTTTTTATGCTAAATACCTGTGACGCTTTCTGGACAATATTTGTCTGTGTATTTGATTTCCAGTAATAAATATATACATACATTTGCATAAAGCAAGCATATTTGCCCACTACCATGTTGATAAGAGTATTTACAAACTTGACAAATCTCCCTTTAAGGTACATTTTGAACAGGTAACAAAATGTGCGATTAATTTGAAGCCAAACTTATATATAACACACACCTGACGTGGGTCATGTCTGTCAAACTTGGTCACCCCTCCTCCAGATCCTCCACCTACTCCTCCCTCAAGAGCTCCCATTCCTCCAACACCTCCTCCACCTCCCACTCGAGGACTGATGGGTTGGGTGTAGCGGGTATTCCCTCCATTTGTGGTGAAAGTGTGCAGGGAGCCAGAGGAGTAGCCCTCTCTCTTCATATCCTTCCTTTTCACAAAGTCATCATACATAGCCTGGTGCTTCCGCTGAATGAATGGGAGAGAGAGGAACAGTAGTGTTATTGGTTGTGCAGGTAAGAATACTGTTCAGGTGTGACACATCTCTACACCATACTGCCTTGTTATAACATATATGTGGAAAGGATATACAGTATGGTGTAGAGAAGTAACTGTCTTTTTGCAGTCAGCTGACACTGTGTGGTATACATAAACAGATGCTGTAGGGCCAGATGTTTCAGCTGATGACAGACATATAGAGAATACTGTTCAGATGTATACATCTCTACACCATACTGCCTTGTTATGACATTATGTGGAAAGGATATATATATATTATGGTGTAGATAAGCAAGTCTTTACAGTCAGCTGACACTGTGTGGCATGCATAAACAGATGTTGTAGGGCCAGATGTTTCAGCTGATGACAGAAGACATTTTATTTTGAAATCATTACCTTGAGATGCGTTACGAAGTTGGACGTGACACTCCTCTTCGCCTGGATCCTGGTGCCACAAGCCTTGCAGTTGGACTCGATTTTGCCATTTTCACCTTCAAACACAATATTAAAGTAATCCAGAATAGACACCTTCGAGACTGACGCCATTTGGAGCCCACAGTTCCTCTGCTAGAAAAGTAAAAAATCAAACTTGCAATCGAGGACAATCTGAGATAGAAATCTCAACCTCGCCTCTAATCATAAGAGCGCATGCAGGCCAGCGTGTTTACTTATCAAAATGTTGATGCCAGCTGCGCAGACAAAAGAAAATGTAATTTCCAAGCGAGAGTTGCGTCTAAATCGGCCACAATCTGGCAACACGGGTTTCCTGCGGATGTCTGCAAACATCAATAATATAATAGTGAAGCTACATCCGCCGTTTTCCGCTGCTCCCATCCGTCGTTAGGACGCAAGTGAAGGGGAGGCAGAGCGGCTGTGCTTCATGGAGGAATACAGCACAGTGTTATAATTGGACCAGGAAGTACAACACAATAAACGGGAGTCTCGTTTCCATGCTTCGGCTGTTCCCGGAGATGCTCGGCTGTCCTCGGTCAAGAGGAGAGCAGTTTTTTTCCCTCCGATTCCTCTAAACACTTGTAATAAGATTCCAATTTTAATGAAATGAAATTAAAACTGGATTTCTGTATAGAGATTAATAGAATACAAATACTTAGATAAATATTTAATTGAATTACTTTTTTATTTTATCATTATTCAGGGAAAAAAACGAAATACAAATATTAGGCTTACATGAAAGTGCCACTCGAAAAATGCCTCCTTTATAAAGAGTTAATGAGTTGTAAATACTGGTTCTATTATTGGTTAATAAGTAATTTACCATTGCTAGACAAATGTGTTATAATCAATTAAGTAGAATGTTTTTTTTGCTTGGTTGTGAAAAATACCCTTACTGATTACAGACTGTAAGGGACAAAGGAGGACGATCTACAGGACAGATAATAATGCACTATATTCATTTTTAACAGTCTCTTCTGCACTATATTCACTTTTTTAATAGTCCTGTATCACAGCTGTTACCCTGCACTATCTTCAGTTTTAACAGTTTTCTTCATCTCCTTGTATTTTTATATCTGGTATATTTTTTTGTACTTTACACTACTAACTTTTTATTGCCTTTTTACTAACATGTTTGCACTATGGAACTGTGATGCTGAAAACTTGAATTTCCCTCTGGATCAATAAAGTTACTATCTATCTATCTATGTATTATTCAGGGAAAAAACAGAATACAAATATTAGGCCTACATGAAGGCCTCCTTTATAAAGAGTTAATATGTTGTAAATACTGGTTCTTATTATTGGTTAATAAGTAATTTACCATTGATAGACAAATAAGTCATAATCAATTAATTGGAATGTTTGGGTTGCTAGGTTATGAAAAAATACCCTTACTGATTACAGACCGTAATAATCATAAAAGATTTTTTTTGTTTTATACAGCACTTTTCAAAAACAATATGACAACGTGCTTTAAACAAAACAAACCGTAAGAACAATTTTTACTATTTTTTTTTCTGAATAATGGCTGCAGGGGGATCTGGGCCACAGTATATTTATCAACTGTATTTTTACCAAATAAAACATATTCAACACCAGTCAAAGGAATTTTTCACAACCTGGCAACCAGTTCTTATCAATGGCTTAAAATTGATCTATAAATTATTAGTAAATTATGTAAGGAATAATTATAAATCTAGCTGGTCATTATTGTGAAATAAAGCCCGACAGGGCTTGCAATGGCTCTTAAGGTTGTCACAACAATGACCTGCTAGCTGTTCATTATCCCGCTTATTACATGGCTACTTACGTAAGAAATCAATAATTTTACACAAAAATGGACCGCCAGAGTCCGACATCAGAACTGCACCCATAGCAACGGTCTGTTATACATAGCAACGGTCTGCTATAAAGAAATAACAGACCATAGAACGCCGTGATTGACCAATCAGAATCCAGTATTCAACAAAGCAGTGTAATAATAATTACCGCATCGCCCTGTCGGGGTTTATTTCACAACAATGATTGGCTCGCTGTACATTATCCCTTACATAATTGATAAATCCATTCATTTCAATTCATAAATTCTTTATAAAAGGGTGCCTTATCTGGAAAAGGTACAGGACATTTATTGAACAGATTCAAACAGGTTCTATTTCTATTTATAAATTAATATTACAATCTAAAACAGTGATTATACTTTAAATCCTAAAAGACAGAATTCACAAACAAAGCCATCTAAATCAGGCCACACATTTATCAGTGAGACATAACATAATCTATTACCATTCAGTCATTGAGTCATAAGAGAATCATCTGTAATTTCAACTTCAAAATCCTTCGGGAGGATCATGGTTGAGTTCATTTGGTCCTGAAGCATAATCTACTGACTCCAACCTGTCACTCTCTGTGGCCACACACGCTCTTCTCACATCATCTCCAGCTTTGACTCCACACAGTTATTTAGCCTGCCACTTTGTCCAGCTGGGCTGCCGAGGATTCCTCCTGGAGAGTGTGTTTGTCTTTCATACTGTGCTTCAGCTCCTGTCTGGTGTTCAAAACTGCAGTCTGGAGGGTTGCAATCTCAGCTGACAGCTCTATTCCTGTTGTATGACAGAAGAAAAGGAGAGATGATGAAGAATGATGAAGAGGATTTACCAGTAGTACACTACTAGGAAAGTAATCACATATTAGCAGAGCAAAAGGTTTGATTGCTTTAAATCAAAACAAAGTAAGAGACCCTTTTAGAAATAAAACACCATACCTTGCTTGAATGACGACTGTGCTTGTTTAAGAGATTGTGGCACCAGAATCCCGAACCATTTCAGTGGATCTTGCTGAGGATTCTGCTCACTTTTTCTTGCTGGAGTTACTTCAGGAGCTTTCTCTCTAGTTGCTTCTTCACTTGCCTCTTTCTCTGCGTTATCCTTGTTTGGTTTGATTCTTCTCCTGACACCTATGAAACCGCACAATTTAATAAATGAAAAATGTATTTAATTTTGTTAAATATAAACATACCTTTTCTATCATCACATGGACTATGCCAGACTCACCTTCTTCTTGAGGTCCAATATCCTCCACTGACCTGGCATCTTTTCCAGCATCAATATTACACTTTTGTTTGACCCTTTCTGTGCAGAAATCCATCTCTCCATTGTCCAGTTTTCTGAAACACATAAATCTGTTCAACTCCAGTGAACAACAATTTACCTGGGAGCTTTAATTTAAGTCAAACATGACTAATTCCTCACCTAGCGTGAACACAGACCAGCGGCTCAATCTCACTCGCATACTGAAGTGGAGAGACGTGCTTGTTTCCCATGGAATATCGAGCCTTGGACATGGAAAACCATCCCTGTGGGGACACAAAATGGTAACTAAATGGTAAGTGGGAGAAGAGGATACAGGATAAAATACAAAAATACAAAAAAAAATTGTGTTATGTGTACAAGCACTTATATTTTAGGACTTGCATTTGAAAAACAACTTAGGTAGGGTTGATGTTGGTTGTTATATGGATAATTCTTTATAAAATATACTTGACATTAAGGCTGCAGCTAACTAATTTCATTGTTTATTAATCTGACACTTCTTTTCTCACTTACTCAATAAATCGTTTGGTCGGTAAAATGTTGAAAATAGTGAAATAGAGGCCCTTTTTTAACAGCAGCCGTTTTGACATGGCATTGCAGGGTAAACACAGGTGCAATTAATTATGGCCCTGATCCATTATGGTGGGCCAGTATGGGTCCTAGTATTGTGCATGCTGGCTCACTGGATTGGCTGTGATGTACTAATTAGAAGGGAACATAATTAAATTGTTCAACTACACCTGTATTTACCCTGCTATGACATGTCAAAATGGCTGCTGTGAAAAGGACCATTTGCCCATCACAATTTCCCAGAGCTAAAGCTGTCATAGAATTTTTTTTTTAAACAAACAGTACAAAACCAAAATATATTCAGTTTAATACAATAGAAAAAGTACCAAAAAAAGCAAATTTTCTTACATTTCAGAGGCTAAAACTAATATTTTGGCAAACATTGATCGACATTTTTCACCATTTTCATTTGTTCACCAAACAACTAATCGATTAATTGAGGAAATTAACGATAGATTAATCAACAGTGAAAATAATTGTTAGTTGCAGCCCTAATCTAGGTTCATATTCAGCGTGTAGGAATCTTATATAGAGTGGATGAGTGCATGTGTATACTCTAAAAAACAGCCATATAGATATTGATGGATAGATAAATAAAATTTGATAGAGAAATTGAAGATCTTATGTTATGACACGTCAAATTGGGCTGCTGTGAAAAGGACCATTTGCCCATCACAATTTCCCAGAGCCCAAGCTGTCATAGTATAAATTCATTTTTATTCAACAGTACAAAACCCAAATATATTCAGTTTAAAACAATAGAAATAGTAGGGGGGGGGGGGGAAGCACATTTTCTTACATTTCAGAGGCTAAAACTAGTATTTTGGCAAACATTTAATACCAAAATTGCAGTTTCAGCTTGATTTCAAAAGGATTACACCTTCAAAACATTCTTTTCAGATTGTATACATTAATAAACACGCACATTTAGACAGAGATAGGCTAGATGTCTTGATAAAAATGAAATGACAAGTATCTCCTTGGTTTTGTGTGTGCTATATAGGCTCTAGCGTTACCTGCTCTATGAGAGAGTTGAGAGCGGCTCGTTTCTCCTCCAGTAACTCCAGCTGGTCCATTAAACGGAGCAGCTTTTCGTCCAGTAACAGAGAACATTCCTTCAATTCTAACACTCCCATGTCGACTACTTTGTAATTGGCTCAATTACTTTCTAATACAGATTTTACCGCGGTCGTTTCTACTAGATATCAGCACAACATTTACTGCTTCTTCCGTGTAGTATCATGTGACACATGACATCACGTGATTAACTTCTTCTTTTTCTTCTTCTTCTTTAAAGGGTTATTGGCGGTTGGCAAACCATCTTATAGGTGAATTACCGGCACCATCTGGACTGGAGTGTGGAACAGGAGATTGTGCAGAAACAAAAAAGAAAAAAAAACGAATGAGGTAAACTCTAGATTCGTTTAACTAAATCAGTTCTCTTAAAAAATGAATAATTTCACAGTATATGTTATCTGCTGTATTCCCCAATAGACCTGACAATGAAAAGTCCTGATGTTTTACCTTCCTTAGTGACTGTAAAAGGTAATTCCTCTGGATACTGTAATTCCTAGAGTGTATCAGTACATGCTTGACAGTTTCTGGTTGGTTACAGTGTGTGCTATTCTATATAATATGTGGTTAAGCCCTGTATGTCCGATTCTCAGTCGAGTGATGACATTTTCTTCCCTTCTTTTCCAGCCCACCTTTCTCTCTGCTCCAACATGTTTTTGTATAATGTACATATGCCTTCCAGTTTCCTGATCATCCCAGTACTCCTGCCATACTGTTTGTGCATATGTTCTGATGAATAGCTTAGCCTCAGCTTTACTTAATAGAACTTGTAAATCTATATTCTTAATTCTGAGTGTTTGTTTGGCCAGAATATCTACTTGTTCATTTCCCTCCACACCAACATGAGCAGGAACCCAGATAAATCGTGTAATTGCCTTTCATTTCCATCCTATACATAATAAGGAATATTTCATTGATGATATCTGTTCTGACTGATGATCCACCAGATCATATGCTTGTAAGTGCTTAAACTGTCAGATGCAATAACAGTGTTGTTTATTTCCCTCTCCTCTATCCACTGCAGGGCCAATAATAATGCCAATAGCTCTGTGGTATATACTGACACATGATCTGATATGATTAACTTCTTCCGGCAGTTCGCATCCTTTAAGTTGCATTACTGCCCCCTACTGGATTTAATCGCCCACTGTTATCCTATTCTGTCCTTGTAAATAGTCCCGTTTCTTTTAAAAAATATCCTTTTTTCTCCCCTCCACCGTGTCTCCATTGTCAATAACCTCTTTAATCCTGGCCTCTCCTCCTTTTAGCCCCTGTAGTCCTGGTAGCCCTTCTTTCCTCTTCATACTTCCTGCATGAAATGAGGACATATATGGTCTCCTTTTCTTGACACTGACTACAATGACCAGCAGGATGTTTCCCTACGATAAATAGTGTACTGTTCCAAGTTGCTGAGACAAATTATTCTTCTACTCATGATTACTTGTAAATTTCTGTTGTATGTTCTTCGCAACTACTATGTTGTAATTTTGAAGGGGAACATATTGAACACGTGTTTGTAGATTGTTTTCATGCTACTTCTTTTTGGTTTAATTTACAGAAGAACTTCTCAAAACATTTTGAAAAAGATATCATACTAACAAAGATTGCGTTATTACTCACTTTTAACAATCCTAGTTTTTCGGCAGATGAAATTTACATAATTAATTTGATTAATGTCTTAGCAAAATATTATACCCATAAAATGATATGGCTTAAAAGAATACCCACTGTTATACTTTTTAAAGATAGTGATTTTAAAACATATTCGACTACGATTGAAAATCAAAAAAATTCTAAATTAACAAAAACTATTAAATTATTTAGACATTTCAAATTTATTCCAATTGTTTAACAGACCCGGATTGTTTCTTTTATTTGTGTTTTTATTCATCTTTTCCTTTCCTTACATTTTATTTGTTGTATAATGTATTTTATCATTATATTGTATGTATTTATTATTAGCTCCGACTTGTAACAGTATTACAAATATATACTAATGAAGTATCTGCATGGGTAAGAAGTGGGTATCTTAATACTAATATATTTAACAAAACGGTAGTTCCCATACCGGGAGTCGAACCCGGGCCGCCTGGGTGAAAACCAGGAATCCTAACCGCTAGACCATATGGGACTGATACCATCTCTTGCGATATCTACTAATTTAAACGATCGTATGTACTCAGTTTAGAGCTGCCATAACGATTTTAGCTATCTAAAGAAAACTTCTACTACTAGTACGAAGAAGACATACGGCAACGCATAACCCACGATGGAAAATTTGGTGAAACGACAGAGTTACTGTTTAAATTGTGTGCAGCAACCAGTGGTGGAAGAAGTAGGCCTACTTAATTTTTTTTAGGTAGATAAAAATAAAGTAAAAGTAGCAATAGCACAATGTAGAAAGACAATGATAACAAAAACATTCTGCCTACTACAGGTTTAATATGAAGTTTTGATGAAAAACAGAGCTCAGATACTATCATATGTCAAGATACAATTTCATACTGATGTCACAAGATGGCAACAAAGAGCTCTTTATTTATTTATTCCTCTTGAATCAAAAGCAAGAAGGAGGCTCATTAGATCAAACTCATTGTGTGGAAAGTGTGAAATGATCCATTGTCTGTCTTTTGAGTAGCCAGTCCTTCATAATCTCAGAAGTTTAGTCTTTATTACTTCCTGTTTTTTCCCTCCAGCATTAATGCACAGATAAGATTTGCAGGACTGGCTGTCAACCAAAATCCAACTACTTGCTCCTCTCACAAGAGAAAATGTTGTGTTTGGGATTAACATGAAGGACATTAAGAGTGACTTGATATTGAACAATCTGATACTGCTTGCAAATTTATTTCATCCATGCATCCAAATGGAGGAAAATGAAACCCCTATTTTCCGTTTTCAAAAGGGACCTTGTGGACAATCATCTCAGTGCTTTAAGACAAATGAAAGGACAACATGCAAAGTCTCTCCTCAGAGTTTATGAAGAACTGAATATATATGATGATGACCCTTAGAGCTACTATGGAAGAGAGCAGTCTTATTATTATTTATTTATTTATGCATTTCTTTTTTTGTTCCTTTAATTATTTTCTACCCTCTTTTATTATAATTTTTTTTTTTTATAATTTAAGTTATCTTTCCTATCCAATTGTGCCTTGTATGTTAAAAGTATTGAGTTTGGATTACAATGCCTTAATCAATCAATCAACAATCAATTAACATTTATTTGTATAGCCCTTTACAATAACCAAAAGGTATCCAAAGTGCTTTACATTAACATCAAGAAATAACAGGAATAAAAACATAACATATCATAAAATAGGAAAAAAGGTTCATAAAAAGCACAGGAAAAATGTCACAGCGCTACTAGGTATTAAAAGCCAATCTAAATAAAAAATAAAAATAAAAAATACATTAAAAATAAAAATAAAAATAAAAATGTTGTAATGTTTGTTAATTAATTTTCTTCAATAAAAAAAAAAATATTATTAATGCACAGATAGCTCTCTTCCTATTCTACGGGACAGAAACACTATGAAACAAAGTAGCTATAACCAGTGCCAAGAGAAAAGGCGATACAATAGAACGCGTCCATATAGAACGCGAGAAAACGATACAAAACATAAGAAAGGCTACAAAGATTCCAATGTAGTGAGGCTACAATGCCACGTCACACTTGATATACAGAAGAAAAATAACCTGCAGTTACTTACACCACGTAGCCAGCCTGGTGTAGGCTATACGTTAACTTGTTAACAAACCAACCTATCTGTTGTTGTAAATTAGAGGGAATCTGAAGAGCGCTAGTTGAAACATACTTTGGCTAACTGACGACAGACTTCATTCACCCCAGCTTCATAAAGCCAACTGGAGCCACTGGCAGCATGACTCCCAGTAGCTCGCCGTGATCGTATAGTGGTTAGTACTCTGCGTTGTGGCCGCAGCAACCCCGGTTCGAATCCGGGTCACGGCAGGGAATAATCCCTGACACGGCATGGGAGGACAACTTTTTAATTATTTATTTTATTCCTAACAAAGGATATATATACTACAACGAAAATATCGCGACTGTTTCGCGTGAAAATAGAAAACGTCATTGAAGAAATGTAGTCACACAGTTTAATCAGTGAAGCACACATGCAGCTAATCAGCTAATGCTATGTTGATACTAGTTGAGTTAGTTTGGACGATACTGATATGATTTTGTCATATTTATCTGCAGAAATCTACATGTTGCTTTCACTTATTTCTGCATAGTGCTCTGTAGCTCTCGAATAGCCACATCAAACTTAAAGATGCTTGCTTGAAATTGCAAAAGCATTCATTTTCAAATGAAATATCTTCTCTTAAAGTGCTGTAATTCACCCTTCAACTGTTGAACTATTTTCTAACTTTGTCATAAATGTGGCAACCACATTTTCATTGGTGGTTGCCACGACAACGTCCATGTTCCGAGATGAAGAGCCAATCAACAGGCCGGCAGATCGCATGTGCTGCTATAGCTCTATGCATACGGTCGTCTGATTGGTCATTGTAATCACAGGTAACCGCCCACCTGCTCTAGTGACATCCGCTTTCGAGCACAGCTATTTCATGTGGTTAGACAGTTTTGGACTATTGGATCTCTGAGCTATTCATATTTTTTATACTCTTTTTTATTCAATACAGAGGTTGAGCTCAGTACAGCTGGACACCCATTCTGGTAGCAATCACTGGTAAGGAGAAAATACACATGCATTATTGTTTTTGTCTGCTTTTGAGCTCCTTGATTAAAACCATGCCTCTAATAGTTTGTACATTTGTGATAAATATTACTCCGCAGGGATATGTGGGTTGTAAATAAACTTGGGATGCTGTTCATATATTTAATTTGGGTGTAAATAAATCTGGGATAGTTTATATATTTTATTATATTATCATTCTATGATATATGAGTTATTAGAGGAGAAGTGAGAAAGGGGTAGGGAAATATAAGTTTTACTTCTACGTACTCCTTTTCGGACACTGTTACTCTTGTTTTATTTGCTATTATTTTGTATCTTTTTTTATTTATTTTTATGTTCGAAATAAAGTCTTTCATTCATTCATAAATGATTAACGTTTAGACTCAGTGCAAGTGTAGTAGGCTACAATGCAATGCATAAACTGACTTATGTATGTGCATGATCTTTAATATCACATATGTTGAAATCAATAAATGTTAAGCCTACTGTGGATGAAGAGTGTTGTTGACCATCCTTTCTTGGAACAGATGATGGATGCCACATCAGCAGCTGGAGTTCTTCATCCCTACTGGCCACGGGACCTTTTGATTCCCAGCTATGTGGCCAATGACCGATCCATGTCAGAGATCCTGGTGTTCCTGTTTTCTGTGTCTGGGGTGTTTCTGCTTGTGACCTGGCTGATCACCGGCCAGAGAGGGACCACCGGCAGGCTGGGGACGTGGAGGCGTCTGGCTTTGTGCTGGTTTGCCGTTTGTGGTTTCATCCATGGCGTCATCGAGGGATGGTTCTCACTGTATTATGATGTTATCCCAGGAGACCAGAGCCTCCTGTCACAGCTGTGTGAGTACAAACAAGAAACATATGTTTATAAAAAGTGTATGGTGCAGTCTAGATGAGTCATTTATATTTTTCTCTCACAGGGAAAGAGTACTCCAAAGGAGACAGTCGATATGTAATGTGAGTTCATCTTTGCACAGTTGAACTTTTGCATATCAAAAAAAAAGGAGCTATAACTAATTGTACCCTGCATATTTCTAGAGCGGATAACTTCACAGTCTGTATGGAGACTGTGACTGCGTGGTTATGGGGACCTTTCAGCTTCTGGGCTGTGTTTGCCTTCTTAACTAACAAGCCATACAGATTTGTTCTGCAACTCATCATTTCATTAGGTAAGATGGTGTAATTACTACAAAAAATGTCACTTAATTGACTTGTGAGTAAGTTCTCAGAATCTAATTTGTCATATTTTACATGGTGGGTCTTAATCTGATTGCAGGTCAGCTGTACGGAGCAGTACTTTACTTCTACACGGAGCACAGAGATGGTTATGCTCACAGTGAGTTGGGACACCCAATCTACTTCTGGTTCTACTTTGTGTTCATGAACGTGCTGTGGATCGTCATACCGCTGGCGCTCATTGTGGATGCATGGAAACAGCTGTCAGCAGCCCAGACACACACTGACAGAACAAAGTCTAAGAGGAACTGACACCAGGAGGAACTGACTGTGGGACTGTAGGACAATTACTACAGGAGATACAAGGGAAAAGTCAACTGGGGGCAGCATACACTTAATTGAAAAACACTGTGTTCAAAGATGGGACAAAATAAATGAATTGTTTGGAGTTGGACATCTCTCATCTACGGGTTGTCATGTTGTACCTGTAATCTATGAACTTAATATTAAAGTGCAACTTGTTCCTTGTGCATACGACAATATAGCTTTGCATTTTGTCCTGGATTTGTGGGGCCTCGGGGAGAATATAAATAAAGAATCTGTTTTCTCAATACCATCTTCATTTTGTTTACATTTTACACAACTTTGTGAATGGACTGAACATTGCTTTAGGCAGGCGTGTCAAACTCATTCAAGTTCATTGGCCACGTACAGTCCAATTTGATCACAAGTGGGCCGGACCAGTAAAACCATTGCATAGTAACATATAAATAACAACACCTCCAAATTTCCCCTTTCTGTTTGTGTAAAGAAGTATATTCTCAAAAAAGTTCACAATTAATGAACGATCCATTTACAAAAAGAGATGATGAACAACCTGAGATGTCTCGCTGATCTATCGGCTAAAAAGAAATTCGATTTTCCTGGCAAGTTTTTGTATTTTCTGCCATGATGAGTCTGATACACAAAGTGTTCTTCACCATTTCCTACTACACCACAGTATTTTACATTTATGAATATGTTTACACTACTTTTAGCCCAGCCATTCATCTCATTACGGTCGCGACAGATGGGACCTTTAAGATAAATAATATAGCACAGTAACGTATCATGAAAATGCTAATGCGATGCAGACGTTTCAGAAATCAACGTATACCAGGGATCAGCAACCTTTACTGTCAAAAGAGCCATTTTAGGCAAAAAATAATAATAAAAAAAAATCTGTCTAGAGCCGCAAAACATTTGCAGTGAGGTATGGGGCCACATTGAGGGGGGAAAAAATCGTAAATTTCGAGAATAAAGTCACAACTTTACGAGAAATAGTCATAATATTACGAGAATAAAGTAATAACTTTACGAGAAAAAAAGTCGTAATATAACAAGAATAAAGTCATAACTTTACGAGAAAAAAAGTTGTAATATAACGAGAATAAAGTCGTAATATATCAAGAATAAAGTCATAACTTTAGGAGAAAAAAATAAAATAAAACATAAAATTATTACTTTATAATATTATGACTTTATTCTCTTAAACTTGTGACTTTATTCTCATAATATTACAACTTTTTTTTCTCATAAATTTATGACTTTATTCTCGTAATATTATGACTTTATTCTCAAAATCTCAGATTTATTGTTTTTCCTCAATGTGGCCCTAATACTCCGTCGTTATTCATTTCCACTCATTTCATTAAAAATCCACAGAGAGCCACTGGAGAGGAGCTAAAGAGCTGCAGTATTGCTGACCCCTGACCTAGACCATTGTAACCTCGATAACAAATATGGTCCATTAAAAACCTGTCTTAACAAATGATAAGGAAGCAGATGCACAACTTAGTTAACAACGAGTGTATAGAAACACGTTAGAAAACACCGATTTCATTATATTCAGGTGGCAGAAATCGTAGACAGTGAAAATGTGACATTAGTAGCCAACGTTTGAAACATGATGAACTAGAAACGTTATGACCTACAAACATTAGTTTCCGTCCTTGTGAGGACATAACCACGTGGTCTCTATATGCGTGTATCTGCACTAAATTTACATGTGTCATTTTTTATATTGTACCATTCAATTGATCGTGCATATATGCATAATAAAGTAACACATACTTAATATGCAATGAAATTACACGGTTCTACGCCGAAATAGCTCAGTTGGGAGAGCGTTAGACTGAAGATCTAAAGGTCCCTGGTTCGATCCCGGGTTTCGGCATTTTGACTCAACACAACGTACCCGTGTACCAGTGTGAATAGACCAGACCATCAACACTATGCGATTGACTGACAAAGCCCGACACCCTGTGGTCGACTAGAAGAATTGCAACATATCTATTTCTAGGGCTCATTTCATATATTACACACACACACAATACCACCATGATCTCAGGCACCCCTCACTCCAAGATGAGTACATTAATTGCTCCAAAATAAGTTTTTGAAAAGTGTTTTTTACTTCGAAGTAGCATTCAGGCATCTCACACACAAGCAGCAAAGGGTTGGGAGAAAAACGTGCATTCACAGATTAACGGCTTTACTTTTGAGCTGAGGCAGAGAAAAATGTAGATCAGTGCTTCCCAAAGCTCAAGATGACGTCATCAAATGTCTTGTTTTGTCCACAACTCAAAGATATTCAGTTTACTGTCATAGAGGAGTAAAGAAACCAAAAAATATTCACATTTAAGAAGCTGGAATCAGAGAAATTTTACCTTTTTTTCTTCTAAAAATTACTCAAAATGATTAATCAATCATCAAAATACTTGGCAATTAATTTAATCGTGGACGACAACTCGATTAATTGCTGCAGCTCTAATACACTTCTATTTAATGATGAGTCACGAACATACCATTGTACAGATAACATCTGATAATAAATGGATATTTCATCTTCAGCTGAACATTTTGCTAAGTCTAAGTCCCAACTGTGCATTTCTCTCTTTCTCTCTACTTGCTATGTCTTTAAGTGCCTTCAAAGCAGCAGGTGAATCTGGCTGTAGCTCCAACAGTTTTCTAAATGCCTGCCTGGCCTCCTCCAGCTCATTCAACATCTGGCAGGCTTGGCCCATGCGGTACCAGGCTTTAGCCCCACCCGGTTCCAGCTGAGTAGCTTTAGTGGCACTGGCCTTCGCCCGCTCTGGTTGGTTCAATTTGAGCTGGCACAAGGACAGGTTTGAGTGGAGCTCTGCTTTGATGGTTTTGAATTCATTAGCTGAAAGAAGTTGCAGTATTTCATCGTCAGTGTTTGTGTCTCTCTGCTCCTCTGCTTCTTGTCCTCTCTTCTCCCACACTCTCAAATAGCCATAGAGAGTGATGAGCAGTTTGAGGGCCCGGCTGTAGCTGTCTGCTGCTCCCCACACCTCACCGCTCCTGAATCTCACTCCGCCCCTCTCTTTGTGTGACTTCACCCACTGCCACTTCTCTTCACCAAACATCTCCCAGGATTCCTTGCCTGGTGTGAAATCTTTAAGTTCAACTGTGGCACATAAAGGCAGGTTTTCCTCAGCAGGATGGGGAACGGAGTCATCTGGTCCATTTCCCACTGGAGAAATAAGTATCTGAGAAGCAAAACACAATGATTAGAGACTGGCTGTATACTTTCACATGCTTGAACATATTACGTGTAACTAGTATCTAGGGACGCACGATTGCAAAATGATGGGCTGATGCCCATGTTTGTTTTGTTGTTGTTATTTGGTGCCAGGGAAACAAAAACATCTTCATTACAAAAACAAAACTTCACTCTTAAAGTCTTCAGCCTTCATTCATATCTTGAAATGAACACAAATTTAATCGTACAAATTTATGAAACAAGCTTTAATGTAATCTTCTTTCACATGAAAAATAACAATAGCCCCCTAAGCCTGTACATATCTACATACTCAATGAGAGGAATCTATTTTTCAGTACTTTTATAGCCCAACAAAACAGTTTGTGAAACATAAATTAAATGTAATTAAATCAGCAGCTAACAACACAACATTTAGCCAGCACAAGATTAATGCAACACAACACATAAATATCGGCCACGGCCATCGGTGAATGTCATCCTATTTAGGCCAATTGCAGTCAATGAGGCAAAAATCGTCCGATGCCGATATTCAGCCGATAAATCGGTGCATCCCTTCTTGTAAGCCAGTGATCCATATTCAGCAATTATGACTTTATGTCAGGGAGGGATCACTGGCAAATTATGACCCAATGAAACATCCAAAATGTACATGTTGGGTTCACCCTTCTTTTTTTGACACACTCCTACTAAGTCTTCTTTTTAGCCTTTTTGGTCCGCACCACAACCTTTGCTGTTGTGCTCTGGTAAATTAATATCCTCTCAAGCTTTGTTTCCTCATATAAAGACAGTCTCCAGTGCAGTGAGACAAAACATAACGTATATCTAAGATGTCAATACATGTCAAGATATTGCAAATATCATATACTCTTCACATATGTAAAACAAAAACCACAATGATCTGGGGGATGGATTTTGTCAGTATTTACTTCCAATTTGCATAGAATTGTGTAACCAAAAATTGACATACAACGACATTAGATTATTAATCCAGGTTTCTCTT
>NC_133802.1:21609135-21624135 GCF_043250625.1 Sebastes fasciatus
ATAATGTCTATATGGCACAACATGTTGTACCTTTATCCAATCATAATCAACAGCTCAAATGAAATCCAAGTGATTTGACATCCAACCCGATATAGTTTAGGTAGGCCCACCGCAGTTTCATAATGAGCCGAAAATATTTTTTTCAACCGTGAGTTCCCTCGCCCAGACCTCGCCGCTTCCCGGGGCTGCAGACTGCCCTATAGAGGGTCCGAGGCCCACCCATCACTCTCTCACAAAATCCTGTGGGAAACACTGTATTACGTCCTCCAAAACTGGATGTCCCCTGAATTCAAAACTCATTCCGGCGCTGCTGCCTGGGGGGTAACCAGAGGGAGGCACCACGTCGGTCGGGGTGGCGTTATGCAGAGCGGCGGCCGTGAGCTAACCATTGGTGTACGTTCACATGCAGGAACATGCACTAAAAGGCACGTGCGGTCGGCCCGGCTATGTGAACAAAGCACAGAGAAGCTCTGATTACAACACACACACAGAAGGCAAGCAACTTCATTACTCAACTATATCTTTACAAATACAAATACAATGCTGCTGTATTGTTGCTCTGAATCCCGTACATAAAACCTTTAAGGATATACTGTACGAAAATAAATTATTTTAGTATCAAATGCAAGATATGTTGTCTGCTACAGGTGCTTAATACAGTAATAGCTATAAAGTAATTGTCACAAATCTTAAATTCACTCTCTCCAAGTGCGTATATTTTCTAATTGTACTGCATTTCAAATGAATTTTCAATCAAGTTTCTAGAGCTTTCAAATACACTTGACTGCCATTAAACATTTATGAGAACAAAGAGTGTGTATGTATGTAATCATCCTTCTTCTTAGAGTCTCTGGACCATTTCTCTCTATAACTCTCTGTCTTTGTCCCCTCTTTCTCACACACAAACCAGAACCTTCCCTTCTTTAATCCTCCCCCATGTGTTACCCATATCATCTCTTTCTCCTCTATCTACCCTCTCCTTCAACCCCCTTCACCTTCCTCTTGGCTCCCTCAGACTTCCCAGCTGGCCTCTTGTGAAACATCCCAGTGGGCAAGTTCAGAAGCATGTATCCCAGGGCTCGTGGAACGCTCCATGTTCGCCAGAAGGGCGTTGCAGCACCCTGCCAGTAGTCGGGTCCAAGATGCGTCATTCAGGGAAAAGGTGGAGTATATGACAGGTGAACAAAATAGAGAAATGTTCCAGATAGAAGAAGAGAAGATCAAAGATCAGATAGATAGATAGATAGATAGATGTGGATTTGGGTGGAGACTTTTCCCACGAGAATAGAGATTGACCGACCACCAACAGGATCACACAGCGGAACTAACCGAGAATGTCAATCCCACCGCAGAGACTATCAACACAGTTTACTGTCTGAGAGAGAGAGAACGAGAGAGAAGGTGATAAACTGATAGACTTTCCTTTTAATCTGTGATGTGGTAGCCATCTTCTTAATAGGAGTGGACAGCACGCTATACTTTGAAGACAAACTTATTCCCCCACCACAAACGCCAAACACTGAAGCTTGTCTAACATTCTGCCTGTGTTTGTGTTTGTTTTTTTCCTCGTGAAAGCGGCGGCCAGCTCGCCTGTAATCCCTCCATCACACATTCCCTAACACTCTCAAACACACACACATATATACACACACACACAACCACTGCGACCCTGGCCGGCCAGAGGCTAACTCGTAAACAGATCGGGCCACACGACAGGGTGTTTATCCCTCACAGCGAGAGGGACCGCTGCACATAATGTTGTCCGTGCACGTAGGTGTGAGTGTGTCGAGCACTTCAGCTGTAGCTAGTTTTACTCCCTCTGGGCTGTTTGTTGTTTATAGTGAGAGACACTGACAACAGGCTCAGACTTCACTATGTAAACTCAGTGTGAAGGCGGAGGCTTTATTCTAAGTGGTTCCCACACTCAGCTTTAGACAAACTAGATAAACTAAAGGATATAGGATATACCTCATTAAGACGGACTAAAAAATTAGACGTCAAATTTGAGCTAAAGAAGATCAAACCGACACCTCAAACATCTGGCATCTGAATTACTCCATTTCCTGTTGTATTGTGATGTGTTTGGTGTGAATGCTGTACTGTACCAATGAGCTGCCAGTCCAGAGGTGTTTGATTTATTGAGGTTTCCAGGTCAAGTGGGGCTCAAGGCTGATCCTGAGGCTGATTAGAACCACTGAAATGATAGGGTCAAGAGAGACAGATCTAAGGAGGCTGAACATTATCACTCCAACACCAACACATACAGCATATTGTATCTATCACTGTCATGCGAGTATTGCATTTAGACCGATCAATAAAGAAAAAACAAGCCCGTGTTGGTGCACGGCCTTGTATTTCAGGCTGATTTGCAAGCGGAGTTGCACAAGCAGTGAAGTATGACTTTTCTCTTCCATTAGCAATGATGGAGCAGAGTCTGCCAGGTCAGGGCCATTCATCTACATTATAATGTCATGATGAGATCGCTCCAACTGCAAGGGGGAAAAAACAGCCTCTTAGTTCAACTCCCAGGATAACAATACATCATAGTATTGCATCCTCCTTTTGTGGCAGATGCAGTGTTACATGCACATTTAAGTCCTGCTCCCTTGAAACTGTTAAGCCCATGATTAACTGTGAAATGTGACTGCTATTAAAAACTATGTGATTGATGTTTTTTTCCTTGCGCAGAGAGGGAGCATTACTGATGTTGCTGTTCACACATCAATGCTCAAGCTACCATGCACAATACCTCTAACCTCCTTTATAGCTTTCTGGATGAACACAGTAGCACCTTCACTACTACTACACCATTAATGTGCACCACTGAGGAGGTCCTTCCTCCTTGTGGCCATGAGCCTGCACAACTCCTGTCTCATCGCTGGACACTGATCATAGACTGTATATAAGAAGTGAACGTAGTCACCGTGACGTCACCCATTGGTTTGTAGACTGCCGTTTTGAAGCCTTGAGTCCGTCATTTTGGCCGTTGCCATCTTGGTTTTTGTAGCCAGAAGTGACACGAGAGGGTGGAGCTAAGTACAACCAAACGCTAAATAAGACATTTTTAGGCAACAAAAAAGGTTATAATTTACTTTCATGAACAGAATACACGCTGTGAAAGGGTTAAAATTGTAAGATGAAAACATGGACAACACCCAGAACGGATAACGCCGTATTGTGACCAATTAATTATAAGGTAGCTACACCCTAAAGCATACCCTGCTTTATAGTCTATTTGACTCTAAATGGGACCATAATTTACTAAATTAGTCTCATAGACTTTGTTACAATCAGACTTCTTTTTGCAACCAGAGGCTGGCTATTAGAAAGAATGCAAGTTGAAGGCACTTCAGCATCGGCTTCACTTTTCAGACCCCGAGGTTCCCTCCCAAAGACACACAAACACACGTGCACTCAAAGTGTGCCACTATTTTGCCATTACTGAGCACATTTAATGCTAATATGTGTGTGTGCCCACTGGCAATATGGGGAATCTGGCATTAAGTAAGGCTAAATTTGTATTATCTGGAGCATAAACAGAGTCCTTAACTCCATTATGTTGTTTCTCTAGGGGCCAGTTATGCAGTCGGACCTGCGCAGCCTGAGTAGGAACCCACTGAGGGGAGGAGATGGCTATCGGGAGCCACGGGGCAGATGGGGGGACCGTTTTTATCGATGCACACGCTGTAATGGGGTCTTCCTGTGAGGGAGCCTGAGGAGTTTCTTTTGACAGAGCTTTCATGTGTTGTGTGTGTCCTGTGATCAGAGAAAGTCACTGTGGGCCATTAGGCCTCCGCACGCATGCATACAGGCACACATCTGGATATGTTTCTCCTCCAACAGTCATACCTACAGTCTGGCAGTCCATGTGACCTTTTAATACCATCGAAGCACTTTTAGATAGTTCGACCTTTCAGCTGGTATATACCACCACCAGTGAGTGACCGCCATATGCACACACACACACCTGCCACCTGCTCATGTCATGTCACACATCTTGCACGCTATTATGTCCACGATTTCCCATAGATGATAAATCTATGTGCTCACTCTTGTCAGATATTTGCAGAAGATTATCCGAGAATATTAAGCAAGCAATCTCTGCACAGCTGATCTACGGTCAGCTGATGCAGCCTTTGAGGGGGTTTGATGTTAAAGTTTGGTTGACATATCCATAAAGATTTTACAGCTGTGTTTAGGAGAGACCTTGTCTGTGAGGCCTGGAGGCTCAACTTCTCAGAGATGTATGAGCTGCTCAGAGTTAATTCTGCACAGGTGAGGCACACCCACTCTCGCATCTCTTCTCAAAATGTGAGTCAACTCACTCTGGAGAGCAGGAGATGCAGAGATCGGAAGAGAGAGCGAGATAAAGGCTAAGTTGGCCAGTGAAAAGAAACAAATGTCAGGATTCAGAAATCAGCGGGCCGGCTGTGATTTATACAGGAGTTAGGTTTGGATCGGGGTCTGAGGTCTGCGTCGGGGGCGAGGGGCTCTAATTCAGACCAGCCTCCAGTCAAAGTAGCAGTTAGCAGCTCCGCGGTCTGTTAGCTGTCATGTGTGTCTGTCAGTTACACTTGGTGGTTTCATGCAGCGATCTCAACATGCTGTCTGTGGCGGGGCAACCGCGTCCATTAGACAAGGGCTGTATTTGAGCGGTGGGAAGTTGTCCACTGGCCAGTGGCTCGAAAAAATAGCGTACCAGCACTGGAATGTCTTGGATATAGTTTTATTATATGAGGTGGATATTGGCCACTAATGTTGTCCGCCACAATATGATGAATGAGCTATTGAGGTAAGCCAATAAATTGAAATGCATTGAGTTTTATGCTCATATTCTATTCATTTACACACTGTGTTTTTGTGAAGCCTGATATGTATCCCAGACACTTCTCTACTGGTTGTATGTCTACCATAAGTGGCCCAGGTCTCTATTCCATACAGTAGAGTGTGAAGAACAACCTTGTAAACGAGCAGTTTGGTTCTCACTTGTATGTCCCAGTTCTCAAACACTCTCAAACACAGGCCTATGTATTTCTCAATGTCAGCTCTGGAGGAGAGGAAGCTATCAAGGTAGGGATCCACATTTAGACTTGTGTTGTCAATGAGTATTACTCAGTGGGCGACCTGTGGTTCTGAAAAGTGAAGCCAATGCGGAAGTGCCTTAAACTTGCATTCTTTCTAATAGCCAGCAGGGGGCGACTCCTCTGGTTGCAAAAAGAAGTCTGATTGTATAGAAATCTATGAGAAAATGACCCTACTTCTCACTTGATTTATTACCTCAGTGAACATTGTAAACATGAGGTTATGGTCTCAATCGCTAGTTTCAAGTCTTCTTCAATACAGCATGATGTTCAATTAGTTAATTATGATCCCATTCAGAGTCAAATAGACGATAAAGTAAGGTATGCTTTAGGACGTGGCTACCTTGTTATTGACAGGTTGCTACCACGGCGTTGTCCGGTCTGGGAGTTGTCCGCGTTTTCATCTTACAACTTTAACCCTTTCACAGTGTATTTTCAGTTCATGATAGTCAACTGTAACATTTTGGCCGCCTAAAAAGGTCTTATTCAGCGTTTTGTTGTACTTGGCTCCACCCTCTGATGTCACTTCTGGTTGCAAAAAAACAAGGTGGCGACAGCCAAAATCCAGGATGGCAACAGCCAAAAAACCAAGGTGGTAACGGCCAAAATGCTGAACTCAAGGCTTCAAAACGGCAGTCACCAAGCCAATGGGTGACGTCACGATGACTATGTTCACTTCTTATATACAGTCTATGGTATTACTGGAGGGGCAGGAGTGCCGTGCGGCGGTGGCTGATGGTGAACTTGTGTTTTCCTGATATTCAGGGTCAGTCCAAGGGGCCTATATGCTTGAGCAAATGCATCAATAACGCTGGAGATCTTCTTCTGAATTGGCAAAATGGGTTGCACTACCCCAAAGCAACTTAATTTCCTTAGCATGACTTTCATTAGGGAATTTTTGTGCCTTGTGGTGCTGTTTCAGAATAAAATTCTGAAGGAAATCATCCTTAAGTATTGAATCAGAATCAATACCTTCCTTAAAAGTGCCATTTCAGTTTCTGTATACAGAGTTGTCTGACCAGATATAGGTCAGTGTGAGGAGAGGGCTGAGGCAGAAAAGGGCAGCCCACCCATTGCAGTCCAACATGCGGAGGGCAGATGTACAGGCGGGCGCACAGGACTCCTTTCAGAGTACAAACGGTTGATCTAAATAAGACCCAGCTGATGTTTTCTCCTGATGTTGCTGTTTTCTCCTCAGACCCGGCCCTCTCGCCTCTCTGGTCCTCCATCTCTCACTCATCTTTGTAGGCCTCTTTTTACTAATCCTCTCGCACTGCTTGACCTATGACTCGGTGCCCATACTTTTTCATATCTCTCCCCCCTCTTTTGTTCTGCTCGGAGCGGGTGTATGTGTGGCAGATCTCAGGGGAGCAGGTAAAGTATAAATCTATAGCAGTTCTGACATCTCACAGTCTCTGGTTCCCATTTGGTCCGATGCCCGGCAATCAGTCACTCCTCTGCTCTCCTCCTTCCCTCTCTTTCCTGTTCACTGTTCTCATTCTTGAGACGTTTACAAAAACCTTGTGAAATTCCTTGTGCTGAAAACTGAATTCATATCAAGTTCTTCACAAACACCCATGTCCAAATATCTCCTCTGATGATCTCTCCTTTGTATTTTCCTCTGCTTTGTAAGCAGCAGTGTTAGATTGACAAACAGTTTTAATGATAACATGAGCAGACTAAGTGAGTATTGTTCCTGACAGCTCGCAGCAGCGAGGAAGGGGGGGGATGACGACGACTTCCCGCTCAGCACTTTCATCTCCAGTCATATCAGCTTGATCAGTCAAACCGCTTAATGTGGACATGTGTTTCCCCTGCTTACAGTCTGCTACAGGGCACACATGCACACATACACACTGAACGAGCAAGCAAGCGTCTGTTTCAAATCTCAGCTGATAACGCAGTCTGCGGGATTTACAAGACCTTTAATTTGTCGCTCGTGCAACGCCATGTAAATTCTGTCGCAGTCTGTCATTTGGGCTCTCTTGAAGGGCGAAAACTCCTCTTGATGCTCGAAACTGACAACATGAAGATGCCATAATATGAAAAGGAAAAGTCACTGTAAATAGGAGGAAACCAAGCATTCAACTTTTTACAAAGTCTAGCCAAGAAATAGTCCAACACATAATCAAGTGTAAGACTACAATTTGTCGTGTCTACACTTCCGTTACAGATTAAACAAAGAAGATATAATGTTTTAATTAGTGGACTTTATAGATTTGTTGCAGAAATGTCAGGGATCATCTATTAGCAATGTTGTGAAAGAAGTAAGAGATGAATTGTTGTCAGCTGCAATAAGGGTGCTTGGGTAGAGCTGGATGAACGAGTGAGTTTTGGGACGGTGGGCGTCAGTTCAAGTGAAGAGGCTAGGATGCTAAAGGAGTTTGAGTGAGAGAGCTGTAGGAGATGGAGAGAGACAGAAGACCACCAAAGAGGACCTCAAATTTGGATTAGAAGCACATGGCGAGATGTCCAGGCATTGCAACTTTTGTGTGTGAGGATCAGGGTTGGTGGGGAAGGTCAGACTTGCAGGAGACTCCCAAGGGAGGGCGGGTTTAGATATCTAATGCAGAAATTACAGGGGTGGCTGCTCATTTCCAGGTTCATACTTGTATTTCAGGTTTCTACTAGGTTTCTCAGATGTTTATGAGTTGTTAGCTGTTGCACCAACGAGAGACTTCCTCTCCAAACTTCTCAGATGGTTTCATCTCAATTATCTTTTGAGGCTTAAAGAGGTTGAGTTATCCAACATTTCCCCAAAAAAGAGAAGAATAGAGATTATTTAAAAAAATGTAAAGCAAATTTGTGTAACAGAACTTTTCTATTCTACCCCAACAATCACATTGTAACCCCTCATGTTTATCTTGGGACCCTTTGGAAGAGCCTGCTGACACCTGACTTGGGAATCACTGGACTTTACTACCTATAGTATATAAAATGGTTAAAATAGCGCCACCTCCACCAGCTACAACAGTCAAATGATGCCTATAATGCATCAGTATGTATCAATAATAATGTAATATATACTATTATATCAATTTTTCTGCAGGATGAGTACTTTTACTTAATATTATAGGCCTACATTTAACTGATATAATTATAATAATATATTTACTGTAGCAGCGTTTCTTTCATGTGATTAATTCGCAGTTCAATATAATTGTTCGTAATGTTTTTGTCATGAATACTTTCACGCAGAACACGAACATTACGCGCTGAAAAAGCGGCGCAACTTTTTTTCCAGCACAAGGCCGAGTTTTATGAGCTTTTGCACCGTGAATAAAGGCTTCAACCAATCATGTTGTGCAGAACGGGTTGAGTTGCACCATATTTAAGAAGCAACAACACGGAGGCTCCATAGTCCGAACCAGGACAGCAAACTTTATTACTCCTTTGGCAGCACAGACCAGATCCATTCCTTCTGTTCTTACCTTTCACAATAAAAGCCCAAGACATATAATATTCGCAGGAGAGTATTTTGTATTTCCCCCCCGGTGTGTAAAGGCTTTACTTTTAATGGAGTATTTCTACATTGCTACTTTTTCTTACAAAAAGGATCTGCGTATTTCTTCCACCACTGCAACAAGGCGAAAGAAGGCCTTAAACTCTCTGATCCTGAAAATCTAGCCAGGAGATGCTTCCAAGGTCTTAAAGCAGTCCAGAGTCTGATCTCAGCCTCGGTGTATCTCGGCGTGAGTTAGATCTCCAGAGACCACAAGAGGGCCCGTCCATCACAGTCGGAGATAGCAGAGTTTACTGAGAGCTGACATAAGGGCAACATTTCACTCTGACAGTCCAGGACAACCTGTGCCAAGGATATGCCAGCTTTTACTGGACTGCTTCAGTCGGCCACAACACAGCTATTGTTAAAATATGGCGTGAAATCTGGTGTTCTTCACCAAGAAAATGTTTTCATTTGGATGCCGACAGTCTCTTGCAGCTTTTTGACATGGGCTTGGCGATCACAAAGACTTTTATATGGAGCTGGTAAACTGGTGTCACTATTTGACGCAGGGCAGTTTGCAACAAAGGCTTTAGATGTGAACAAGTATGTTTGCGTACTGGTGGTATTACTCTGATATTACATGCTAATATCAATAACACAAAGGTTATTGAAGTGCTGTCCATTCCACCCAAGCTGAAATCAAGATAGCTCTTTTGTCCTGGGCTTAACATGGCAGGAAATTGAAGGCCAAAGATGAACTCACAGGGCTGCAGCCGAGTCTTTCAGACATGCCTGCTGGGCTCAGAGGAACACACAGGATGAGCTGCCTCTGACCTCAGTGACATTTAGACATGACCAGAACACAAGAAAATAGTAGAAATTACGGTAAACTTCAGTCTGTAATGAGGTGAAAAGTGTGATAGCCATAGAAATGAACTTCTCCGCTTCCTCTTAGTGATGTTGTCAACCGCTACACCGATTACACAATGATTACACACACTCAGACACCAGAGCACATGCTTCAAGTGTGTGTCAACAATCTCACCATCACCAGCAGACAATGATGACTGTTCGATCAATGTCACGATTTCATTGCACGGCCGTGTGTCACCGAGTGTACGCGGATTTGTTTGGACATTTGGGGTGTGGAGCTAGTCCGGTCAGTTGAGTATCTGTTTATGTCACATAAACTATCACTTACATCCTGTTGATGAACTCATCATAGCAGCCTTGTTTTGTACAGTAGCGTTCACATCATTTCAATGCTTGTTTTATTTGACCACAACCCAGACAGATTAATTTTATACTACCACATATGACAAAGAAAAGTATAAAATCCTCACATTGAAGAAGCTGGAACTAGAGAATATTTGACTTGCTAGCAGCATGGCTCCAGGGATGTTGGTAGGTCGACCACTTTGGCCACGACCGAAATATCTCAACAAGTATAAGATGGAGTGCCATGCAGAGCAGCTTCCATTGTCACGCTCACATGCATGAACATGCAATAAAAGGCACGCGCTAACACACACACAGAGGGAGAGTAACTTCATTCTCTGCTCAGGTAGACATTACTCCTCTATATCTTTACATAGCAAATAGTTGTTTGCTGCTATATTAATGCTCTGGATATCGTATAGAATACCTTTAATGATGGAATAATATATACATTTTAATTGAAAAATTAAAATTCCTCTAGCGTCACACTATGCAGGGACCCAAAAATAAAAAATATAATAAATGATGATATCCTCCGCAAAATATTTTGTGCTTATTCTTCCTGTTTTGTCCGAATACAGTATGTTGCCACAGACAGAACTATGAGTTACCCATTTGTTTTATAACTCTTTCTATTATTGACACCCCCCACTCTCACTCAGACATATTAGCAGAGGCCCAGCAGACAGGTATCCAGGGGGTTTTAAGAGTTTAATATGCAGTATAGAGGCTGTATATAGGTTGTTGTTACTATTTGTGCCAGGAGTACTAGTCCCTGTCTGAGCCCTTGATGTCTGCTGAGTTCACTAAGGTTGGTACTGGAGAGACTGGGACCGGTGGGGGTGACCACCATGCTGGAGTCCTACCTCCCAGTGTGTGTGTGTGTGTGTGTGTGTGTGTGTGAGAGAGAGAGAGTGTGTGTGTAGTACAGAATGCCTGGGACTAAACCACATTTGATTTTTATACGCTTGTGGCTAACAGGAGCCAGATGTAGCTGCCTCCAGGGAGCTTACCATCGAAACAGCCATTTATTTCTCTTTTTCACTCTCTTTAATGAGATGTGTGCATGCATACATACATACATACTTCTGTGTGTGTGTGTGTGTGTGTGTGTGTGTGTGTGTGTGTATATACGTTCAAATAAAAGCAGCCAATAAGCCACAACAGCATTTGCAATATTTCTCTATCCGGTAATAAAGCTGGTATGCTTGCAGGATGTGTCCTGATGAGATGACAGAGCATGAGAGTGAGGAGATCCCTGATTTCATCACGTAAAGATAAATCAGAAACGATAGATCAGAGCTCCTCTGAGGACTCTCTGTACGCTTAACCTGGCCCCTGAGAAACAAGAATACTCATGAAGTCTAATCGAGAGGTGAACTGAGCACACTCACACGAACACAGAGAAATAACAGGCACCTAGATAGTAATAACTAATAACGATATTAAATTACTGCACCACACTTTTCAGATTGTTCTCTTCTGAACATATACATAGATAGATGAGTGTTGAAAAAGAGAGCAGAGAGCAAAAGAGCAGCGATGGAGAAAGAAGGGAGAGTGTTAATTGAAAGCGAATGTGTCTGTGCTGGCTGCTGGTCAGAGATGGGCCGGGGTCCCAGTTGGCTTCCACTTCAAAGGCCATACCCGCCTGTCTTGAGCGCACCTGCAGCCGGTTAAACCCTGCTCTCATCACTCAGGGCGTGGGGGGACCTCTCCTACAACTTAGAGTCCTCACCACAAAGCCTTTTGCCAAAGGGCCGTAATGGTCCGCACTCAAGAGTTCAACTGAAAACACGAGGTAGCCCGTACGACTTTCACTACAGGACTGGATGTCAATCACACGGTGTGATCGCTCACAGAAGATTCACAGCAGGGTTCCTCCAGCCTCACACAGGGCTCATATAACCATCACAATATGGTCTGAACTGAAGGTTTCACGGACCTCCAAATATATAAAAATTAGTCACAGAGAGTGTATTTGTGTATTTGCTCTGTTCTTGTTATGTTTAATTACAAATTTGTAGAACTAAAAAAAAATAATTCATATGTTTCATTTCTTGTACCCAGACTAGGGCTGTCACAATGTCAGATTTTGGTAACACTTTAATTTACAAGTTTCATGGTAATTAGGTGATAATTAGCAATTAACCTATTTGAATTATTTTTGTAATTACTGCCAAATTACCCAAATATTTACCTCAAAATGTAACGAAAATTACTTTATTATAAACATTATTACCTCCTGATGAATCAGAGTCCAATATTCACTCTCCTTATAGCTCTGTTTTTGCTCTCTACCAACTCCTGAGGGAAATATCTGTCTCTTTAGCTGCTATACCGTAAATACTACACCATGGTCACCAGCTAATCTTTAACTTTGTCTGTCTGCGTTTGGTGCTGTGCAGGTGTTCAGTGGGTTTATCATATTTATTTTTGCTGAGAACAGCTGCCTGATCTGTGAGACTAAACCAAAACAGTAAAGTTGCAGGCCGTAAAAACCAAAACAATGAAAAGACGCTAATACGTGTAGCGATGAGAGGATCTGCAGAGTCGGATGATAATTATTTGTGGTAATTCTTGGGTTTGTGACTACGAGTGTCCCCTTTCAAGTCACACGTAATTTGATCCATTGTTGATAAAAAATATTGAAAAGCAGCTTTAAATGTATGGTTGGTAGTGCTGTTGAAATACATTTTTTGTTATATTTGTTGAAATTCTCTGTACATCCCGATAGCAATCGATAATTCAAAAGTTCTTACAAAAAAAGAAAAAAACATCCGGTATCTGTGGCTGACGCAAGACTGTAATAAACCCGTCCAATCATTCAATTCAGCCCGAATGAAATGATTGGACGGCCTGCCTGCCTACCTGCACACACTCTGCTATAGCTTGACAGCTGTGAGTACTAACAATAGCCATGTTCGTTGTTTATGTTCATAATGATAATTTTGTGGGAGTGGCTTTGGAGGGAGGCCTGAAGGATCGGACTGTCAGTGTTGCTGAATTTCTAGTCAGATTTAGGGACTTTTCTAGCTGCTTTCATTGGAAAAGAGTTGGCAACACTGGGCTTGGTTTTTTGGTTGGATCATTTTTAAAATCTAGTGTACTCTTGTTAGTTTCTCAGCATTACCGACCCTGCCTTTAAGGTTGAACCCAAAAATAAAGACTAAAAATAAATAATGACTCTGTCATTCAACTATTTTGAGTTTGAATAGGAAAAAATGCAGGCAAGAAAAACATTAAAACGGTCTTATTTAATTTTTACTGTTGTCAGTCAACAGTTTTTGACTGTGTGTTATTATGAGAGCATTTTGCTGACTGTAATGATTACAAGCAATCAAGCTGACAAAAATAACTCAAAATATTTGCTTGCATATGCACACACTCATAAACACAATTGCACACATACACAAGATCCTCACCCCTCATCTTAATCCTAAAATAAATGGTTAACCTTGTGGGGATCTGCTTTTTGACCCCAAATTAGAGCCTCCGACATAAGTAACATACCTGGCATGGACTAATTATAATGCTTTTATTACACTCGTCTCTCATCTTCAGCATAAATAAATGAAAAAGACAAGTTCCCACGATAAAAACATGAGTAGCTGTTTTTCTACCAATGATTTCAGTCTTGTTTTATAGGGTGACTCACTGCTTAGCCTGTGTAAAAAGTAGGAAAATCACTGTTTCAGAGTTCAATCGACTGATTCACACTATGTTACCTCAGCTAGCCACCATGTGACCAGCTGCCCATGACCCGTAGTGTACGTCACAGAGACAGTTTCCCACTAAAACAGGAAACCACTCAGCACAAACTCAGTTCCACTAAGAGGGAGCAAGGAGACACCGTGCTGTATAAATGACCAGCATCCATAAAGGTAAATTTCAATTTAATGGATTATTTTAAAACATTTAACTCTTTAAATGTCAAATTTAAATGTTGTAAGCGGAAAAGGGAATCAAAGCAGTCGGATTAAAATTTATCCCAGTCTATCCCATCTAATATGAATCATGGATGCCTGATTATTTCTGTCTGTGTGTCATTGTGCCGGTCTATGTATTGCCAGTGCCTGTTTTCTCCTGAGAAGTGTCTGATATGTGTTAAACGTTCGTCAAAGAGGCCGTGCTCCCCCGGATATCCCTTTGATGTCATCTGTATCTCTATGTGTGTGCATGCTCCCAATTTGTCCAACATGACGGCATCCCCCAGCGACCCAGTAAACATTCTATTATAGAGTTATCACCGTCACATCTACGGACACTTAGTGTGTTCACAGGAGCTATAAAATCTATTAATGACAGGCTACCCTGGGGATAAAGAAAGAAAGGGTCACAAGCATGCAGAGCTTAGCCCTGTAGAGGCCAACCATGACGGGGAGGCTACATACTGTAGCAGCAGTTATGGATGAGGTTTTTTTTGCATTTGCGCAAACACAAACTTTATCTCAATGTACATGCCTTTTGTTGCACCCTTTGCATCAGGAGAAAGTGGTTGACAACAGGCCGCCGACACCTTCTCTGAGAGCTAGCCAGACGCCTCAGATGCTTCTGGGGTTCCAGCGCCGCCGTGTTTGTTCAAGGCAGTTTGTCTCTGTCAGCAGATCTAAATTTACAGGACAATAAATTATCACAGATCTGGTTCTCTGGCTTGTGCGCACACTCATGCACACGCACATTGTGGCTCGTCTGTCCCTGGAGGACGGTGTATTTTTAGGGTATGTGTCGTATTCTGACCTTTCATTAGCTTTATAGATAATGCTACTAGATTCTCAGCTGATTATTATCCAAACAGCCACTCAGGCCTGGTCCTTTTATCCTCACGGCTACTTAACACGCAGAAATTATGACAGTATTAAATCCATCCACAATAAGTCATCCTGTAAGGATTCAAATATAATATTTAGAATGGAAAATGTCCTCATAAAAATGGCAGCATTGGTCATTGTGTTCAAACCAGTGGGCAACCTCCGGATCTGAAAAGTGAAGCCAATGCAGTAAACTTGCATTCTGTCTAATAGCCAGCAGGGGGCGACTCCTCCGGTTGCAAAAAGGAGTTTGATTGTATAGAAGTCTATGAGAAAATGAGCCTACTTCTCACTTGATTTATTACCTCAGTAAACATTGTAAACATGAGTTTATGGTCTCAATCGCTTAAGTATTCTTCAATACAGCATGATGTTCATTTAGTAAATTATGGTCCCATTTAGAGTCAAATAGACCATAAAGCAGGGTATGCTTTAGGGCGTGGCT